>NW_020272965.1:128303-137897 GCF_003268045.1 Sipha flava | reverse complement strand
AAAAAAACAATAATAACATAAAACGTCAAAACATACATAGCACACAGAAATCAATAACAATTAACGTTGACGAAACGCGACGGAAGACAGGAGAGGTACTCGCTGGAAACTCTTCCATGTCGACTGCCGTGTACCCATGAGGGTTAACGTATAAATGGTGATAACGAGTAAGAATAACAGTATATAAACAATTCAGTAAATAAAATATAAAAGACTTGGTTAATTAAATAGACCCAACACACTGTGAATGTACGAGTTAAGACATAAAAAATAGCAGTATATACATAAGGAGTCAAGTCGGACACGATTATCAAGTACAACACAGTCAATACGTCCCAGATCTGTGTATAAAGTGACTACCCCATCCTTTGTGTACGAATGCCTTGTGTAGCGTTGTATCTACGTCAGAACTGTTCTAGATAAGCTCCGTTATAAGTAAGCTTTGCGCTAAGTATGGCCCGTTCTAAATAAGATGATAAGTCGTTCCGCGACTGTTCCGATGATTTATGACGAAATACTGATTGTGTGCTACATAACCAGCCTAATTAGTGTACGATGTGACATCACGACCGAACCGTTTCATTGTCAATACGTTCCGCGGTGCACGACAACATAGGTTCAAATGTACGTTTCCCTTAGAACGCGAATCGCGATTTCAGATCGTGCATCATTATCGTGCGATTACCGATACAGTGTAAATTAAACGCAGTTGGTTTTCTTCACGCGATTGCGGACGGCGATCTACATTTTTGTACATTTGTTGTTTTGAAAAAAAATTATGATATGACATTCATTTAACGATTGCCGTTGCCCGTGTTTGTCAACAATGAGCGCTCCAACGACCTTCGGTCTCCGATTGTGTTGCTAAAAAAGATTTCAATTCCCTCAATTCATAAGGTCCAAAACAAGGATTATAAACATTTAAATACAAGAGATGTCATTTGGAAGAACATTAGTGAAACCATTGGACGTAAATAAAAGTATGATAAATAATTAACATCAACCGTAAAAGTGTAAAACATATACATATACGTAAATCATTTCTCGATGGTGACACAAAATCGTCCAGAACAAAACAGAGCTGGCGATCTTAGTGCGCGCAATTCGCTGATCATGCGATTGAAATCGTTTAGCCCTTGACAGTAAGGGTGCCATTTCAGTTTTAAAATAGAGCTGCCAAAGGTTACCAGGCCACAGTTATAACAATGAAAACTGAAATGTAGATACGACGCTACGTTGGAGTTATTTTTTAACATACTATTAGGGATGAGAAATAAATTTGCAAAAATAAAATAGCAAAATAAACGGCAAAATTAAAATACAAGAAGAACCCTATGGTCCCAATAGAACTTGTACTTCTTTTAGATAGCAGTAGTTATTAACAAGAAAAACTTTTTTCGTATTTAAAATGCTGTTGTGTAATCTAGATCAGACTGTCGTCTATGAGCCCAATTCAAACGTTTAATTAACTCGATTTGACTCCGGCACATCGGGCACGAAATCAAAGCAGGCCAATCGTGCCACGGGGAAAAACAGGGCCGGTGGTCAGTGTGTACCCTGTGATACCCCGAACGGTATTGACGGTCCGCCACGGCTATCCTTCGCGCCCGGGATCCGGGCGGATAGCGGCGGGTCGAATCGCGCGCGCTTTCTGGGCGCCCGCGAGAAATTCAATCGGACGCGAACGAGCGCGCGCGCGCCCATTGTTCCGGGCGCGGTACCGTAAAAACGGAAATAAGCTGCGCGACCCGTCTCCGGACGGCCGCGAGCGAAAAGGCAATAAACGCGCGCCCGGTGGCGCCGCGGGCGGGCGCGGGAGTAGTACTACGCCGGCGAGCTACCCCTAGCCCGGCGACGGAAAGGGACACGGGACGGGGGACGTTGTGTGACACAATATGTACGTGCGCGCGCGTGTGTACCCGAGTAAAGCTGTGCAAAACGTGTGCCGTACGTGCGTGCGCGCGCGTGCCGGTCGCGAGTGTTTCTTTGCGGCGCGCGCGCGCACACCGTAGTAGAAGAGACTTAATAATAGACGGGAATGGCGCATGTTCCGCGTCCGCAGGTGTATAGGTATTATTACGCTACGGCCGCCGCCGCTACACTTCTCGGCCGAAACATTCGTACACACGTATTACTACTACTACTACTACTACTACTACTACTACTACTACAACTACTACTACTACTACAACTACTACTACTACTACTACTACTACTGCTGCTGCTGCTGCTGCTGCTGCTGCTGCTGATGCTGCTGCTGCTGCTACTACTACTGCTAGTACTGTTATAGTGCTACGGCGGCTGCGTCCGTGGGCGGCGAAGGGTGGGAAAAGTCCCGGTGGCGGGGAGGGAGGGAAATCTACCCCGGCGAGTCTACCGCCGCCGTCGCTGCTTTTCAGTACGTGACGGACGCGCGCGCATCGCGACACGACTCGGACGCGGGACTCAGCCGCCGCCGCCAGAACACGTCAAAACAAACAATATGTGAGTCGCAACGTTTTTTTTTTTTTCCTTCCCCTTTCCACCCTCTTTAGATGTACTCCGATAATATCGTACCGATAACGGGTTTCCCGAAATCTGTACTCGAGATGTTTATTACGCACGACCGGTTGATCGCGCGCCGTAATAATAATAATATATAACTTTTCTCCGCACACGGTTCAGCGTCAAAATCCACGCGCTGTTATTCGTAAAATAAATAGTTACCAGAACTGAATAAACGGAGTGTTTTTGTACGACACCGGTTTCGAATCGATTGATCGCCGTCAGGTGTGTACCGCCGAGTCAATGGAATCCCGATTGAATGTGAAAAAATTAAGTTAAGAAAAATCGGTCGTTTTCCGTAGGGATAAAAATGAAATTTTACCTTTGAGAACATTTCGCTAAAATTCTATATAACAATACTAATAATCGTTTTTAAAACTAATAATAATTTAATCAAACATATAAATGAATAGAACTAAAAACTTCACAAAAGATTGCCTTATTTTGAAAACTTTGGTGTGTATAAACTTAAATGTAATTGTAATACATTTTATATAGGTAATACAAATAGAAATTTCAAAATAAGTTGGAAAGAACATTTCTAAAATAAAACGAAAAAAACTGCCCCCAATTCAAATTTTGCTAAACATGTTTTAGAAAATAACCATAGTATACATTTTGATATCAATACAGACTTATAAATATTTAGTACTCAAAATAGCGTTTACTTTTATTCAGTCTGAGATAAATATAATAATAAGTATAATTTTAATAATTTTATAAATGTACAAACCGATTTTAAAAATAATATCTTATATAATTACATTTTAGAAAATAATATATAAAAATATCCAAAGTATTTGTATTTGTCAACATATCTATGTCTTATAAGAATTAATTTTGAATAATTTCTTCCATTCAAATAAATTAACTCTATGTAAATCGACCAATTTTTTATTTTCAATCATGATTTTATTGACTTTGTACATACCTGACAATGAATTTTTAACTCGAACCGATGGCACTTTACAAATATAATAATACTCCAGGATAAGCATTTGTTTGTTTAATTATTTATATATTAATTTATGTGTATTAGTTAATGTATAGTAATAACAACATCATAGGCGTAATTTGAAAATTTATTAGGACGGGGGAACGGGTGGCAAATATATAGTTACATATCAACTAGTCCATTTAGCTAACCTTAAATTACTTATTTGTTATATATGTGTTAACATTACCTTTTGTTGTATATTGGTGTAAGGTGATCAATATTACTAAATAATAAAATAAATCAAACAGAAATATATAAACTTAAATATATTTAAAACATAGAAATTTTTAATACCTATATTATAACTTCTAAACAGAAACGCCACTTTATTACCTACATATTATTATACAAAATGATTCATTATTTATTATCTGACATAATGTTAGATAAGCTAAAACTGAAAATTAAGATTTTTAAAAAAAAAACCGTATACTAATAGCTATTAATAGCTATAACCAGCTGTTTTGTACTTATTTTAAAACCAGGTATATTAAATATCAGAGGGAGCACTTCCCTTCCTAATTTATTCTAGGGGGAAAATACCCCCTTTCCCTCAGTTTACGCTTATGAAAAACATGATATATAATATATTCATCAAGTAATTTTAATTGTAATTTAATTTTTATTGTTTTATTTTACATTATTATTATTATTATTATTATTATTATTATTCTTACTATTATTATTACGGAACAATAAACTTAATGTCGTTCATATCGTTTTCGTTTAAAAGTCATAAATGCAATTTTTTTTAGGGGTGAGGATTAAATATTTTTTATGTCAATATTAAACGTCCATTTTTTTACCTCCTTGGACAAAAAATTAAATTATATATGATTCCATCATAATTGAAATTACATACTACATTTTATACACACGTTAAAATATTCATGATGTGCATATTTTTCATTCTAACCATTTCAAAAGAAGATTTTTTTTTAGCCCACGGAGGAATTTATCCCCCCCCCCATCATTTGTAAGCTACTATATTTATTTATATATAATGTACAATGTTTGGAATGAACGTTTTTGAACCATATTCATATTTTGTAAACGTCACTCGCTTTTCTCAAATAATACATGAATCTGAACGATGTTTACATTTTTAATAAATTAGAACGATTTTTGAGCGTACGAATTTAATTAAAATTTTAAATATATATATGTATAAATAATAAATATTGATAATAATATGTTTAAGTATAGATTTTAAAATAAAGTGAAGTATAACTAATACATTTTGTAAAGGCCCCAGTAATACAGAATGCAGGTTGGCGATTCATAAATATAAAATAAAAAAATTTAATTGAACGGCCAAATTAACACGAACGTGAACGAGTTCAATTTTTAAGTGAACGTTCTGAACACTCATAATATACAGGGGCGTATACTAAATTGGATCTTATAGGTTCAACTTTTCTCTCCCTCGTAATGAAAACGAATATTTATTTCCACACTCAACAATCAGTAGCTTTTGTCCACGTAACAGATATTATTGTCGTTAAGTGAATGTAACTAAACAACATTTTTCATTTTTATTTGTTTTTCATTAATTATAGTTTTTAACATAGTAACCATTGAAAACTACCCAAAAATACTTTCGTTGTGAATTTGTCTGATAATATATCTATGCGTATTATTATCATGCACCGGAGTTATTGAACTGATATACAAGTCACGTCTCGTAAATAATGCGATTTGGTCCTTAGCTCGACATTCATTTAACGTTGTTCTGAACCCCACCATATAGAATTCGCAATCATTCTGTAAAACAATTGTAATAATGAGATATAAATTTTCGCTTATAATATTATGTAGTTAGGCGATATTTTCTTTTACGCTCGCTCAAAAAGTAAATAACAGTTGACAGCTCTACATGGTGCAGTAGTCGTATCAATTTTGATTATGGGGACCATCACAAATCATTCTAGGATAACGTAATAAATTATGCCTGGAAAATTATCGATTTCCCTCAAAATGGTACGTTAAATTAAACAAGTTGCGTTATACGTAATAGGTCATTAGTAACTAATCGAATTCTTATGCTTACACGAAAAGTTATTAACAAAAGATGGTAAAAATATTTTTATTGAAATAGTTATATCTACAGTGAATGTTATTGATTTCTATTTGTACTTAAATTTATTCTTGTATATTAAAATTAAAATTATCAACTGTCATATTAAATACTTTATTTACATGAGTATTTTTAAATAGTGATTTCAAGTAGATTATATAAAATACATCATGTGTATTTAGACATCAGGTGATATTTTTTTTAGTTTTAGTTTTTTTTATTGTAATATAAATAATAACAACAGAGCATAGAAATTAAATATATTATTTAAAAACAATAATTTAGTGTTTTTTTTAATTTTAAATTAATACTCACGGTGTAATAATGTATTTAATTGTATATAAAATATATAATTATTAATATTAATTATAAATACTGTATATTTAGTATTTAAACTATAAGTTAATTTACTAATATATGTAGTAAATATCATACTTTAAATTAATATAAATTATAATAACCGTGGGTAAGGGAAACAATATTTTACCATCATAATTAAAACAGTAAATTAAAATATGTGGACAAAAACTGAAAATGTTAAGATACCATAAACATAATACTTATTGCACACGTGACACATTTTTGTATTGTTTTAACTTTATAATCCCAATAAAAATTCCTAATAAAAAATTAATTTCAAACCTGAAAGAATCAATATCTTTAAATTTAACATAAAACTTACAAGTTATAAGTTAGAATGCATTATATTATGAAAACACAAAATGTTTTCTTAGTTTTTAATCATTCCTGCATTAAATGAATGCAACTTATTGAGAAGATTTAAACTACATAATAGAGAAGCAATTCCATTTTCAAAAAATTATTAGGTAATCATTTAATTTAATCATTATTAATCATTATTATTAATAAAATAAAAAGTAATATATGATAATAAAAATCAATGTATATAAATCAATTAAAATATGCATTCAAATATTTTTAATTTTTAAAAAGTTATATTTTAATAATTATATTTTAGAAAAAGAGTAAAAATGATATTTTAAATATTAAACATTCATTTTGGTAAATTAATGATAAACTTATATTATATTTTTTATTTTTAACTTGCAAGTATTCATTAAAAAAGTGTTAATTATTAAAAGTAATCTAAATGTTAGTTTTAAGTTTGGGGATTACTCATAATAATAATTTACTCAATATATGGAAAACATCCCATATTCCATAAACTTATGTAGCTATTTCGATTAATGTCTTACAAGAGACTATTCCAGTTTAAAAATAATTACACTCTTTTTATAATTTAAAATCGGTTTTAAGAAAAAACATTTTTTTAATTTGTCAAGGTAAATTTATCTGTAACTATCAGGGATTTTTTCATTTTCGTATTTCCAAAGTGAAACGTCCATCCCTATTAAAATTAAATAAAATATCGTTCTACAGTCTTAATCAATTTCAATAATCAAACATTTTAAGACGAATAAATTTTTCATTAACACTAACATAAATTAAATTAAAAATGAGTTACGTACGTCTTATAAAAAAAACCTAGTTAAACGTATACTATTATATACCAGCCGTGTACTTAACTTATTTATGACTTATGTTCAATATAATATTATTATAATGATTCATCTTATTGTTATAATATTTGCGCTGTCATGAGTACGTTCTAAATAAAGTAAATACTTCGTATTATATTGAACTGATATTATCAAAGGTCTAAATCATCTAAGAAAATACGGTAAACGGGTATTTATGATTGTAATCCAGCAAACAATAGGATATTTTCAATAAGTAGCACTCCTGGAAAATGTACATAAGAGGCGTACAGCTTTTAAAAGCGTCTGGATATCGTTGCGTAGGAGCTTCAAGTATTTTTTTATAAGCTCGCTAATTTTTTTTTTTTTAGCCAATCTGTATAATACACGATGATTATTATATTGTAAGGGTACACCAAAGTGTACATTTTGATTCCGAGCACGAGTCATACGAACGACCCTAACCGTTTGTTGCGGATTTCATTCGGAAAAGGGTAGACGGTTTGACGCCCCAATCCCAAAACAAGCAGCGTCGGTGCCTGTACATTATGTACGCATAGTTCACACAATAAATTCTCCTAAAACAAGGTATGCCTCAACTTTTAATAAAGCTATAACTACAGAAAAAATAACAATAAGACACTTGTATAACTACAGTGAGTAATTTATATCTAACTAATCTGAGGGATAAAATAATCCTTTTTTTATAAAATCTTGTGGTTAGGTATACGCTTATCTATTTATTAAACAACACAATTAACAAAACATCTTATTCATAATATATTTTCTATATTCACAAGTGTATTTTCTAAAGAAACTACTTTCAAATCATCTATATAACCGAATAAATAGTAAAAGTATATATTATATTATTAAATTAAAATAATTTAAAATCTTTGATGTTGTAACTAAATAATGTATATGTTTAGTAAAATAGTGATTTTCATATTTGGCTTTTCCTTTTGTTTTCAAAGAATATAATAATCAAATTCACAAAATACTAACCACACAGTTAAAAGTGAAAATGAAATACAAAAAATATTTAATATTTCTATATGTCCCCTGCCGGATTAAGTCCTCAAACGATTTTTAAATTATAAAGTAATTACCGTACACAGTATAAATAATATTTAAGATTGTAAAAATAAAACAATGTTTGAAAAGTCACATATTGCGTATAAGAGCTCGAAAAATAATAAAGATCTCAATGCGATGTATTTATTTATTGACGATCAAAATTGCTTTTGAAATTAAATTGTTTCATTTGCTTCTAGTGAGTATTTACTATGTTATTATTAACAATGAGAAAATACATGTTATTAACACGAAGGAAAAGCTCACACGACTTTTACTCTTAATTACCTTATATATTTGTGCGTAGGGACGTAGAAAGTATTCAAGTATTGCATTGATGTGTTGTGGCGGTGGACTAAATCAAAAGCACATTAAATTATATATATATATATACATACACAATATACATTTATTTATTTATCGGATTTTTGGTCCAAGTCGCGTATCGCGGCAAAGGCGAACATTAGGTCATTCCGTCGCCCTTATCACTATCGTTGCGGCCGAACTATTTACAGAGAGTAAATCTTCCTTAACTTCTCCACTGTAGCCGGGGTGTAGGGCGCATTGTAGGATTGCACTGTCTAAATCGGTCGGTGGGGCGTAAAAATCGATTTGGCAAAATACGTTTTTCCCCTTTGCTCGCACTACCCCTTTCATCACCGCGGTGAAATATCCGAATGATAGTAATATGGGTCGAAAGGAACGACGGAGGGCAGAATTGTCACGTGAGGGTGTGCGTGGTGGAAGAAGTGTAGGGCGAAGGGTAGTGGTAGCTGAAAGAGTTTTTAGGGACGACAGTTGAAATTCATCGTCAGGGAGATTTGTACACAGCGGTACTAGCGTGGTACTAAATAATGAAGACGAAACCAGCTGCAGTATACCAGTCCCTCTTCGTCTTTATACATCACATTATATATACGTGTATACACATCCATGTTCTCCCCTTTTGTGAATATTTGCCCCATTAGCAGATTGATTCAAGCGTTTTACCGGCCGTATAATAGTATCCATCTCACAAAGTTTCTTTCCAACCCCTGCACCCCGTCACCACTGTAGTTTCCGTATTTAGCCCGCCGTCGAGTTTTCTTTTCTTTTTTCCCTGTTCACGGCGTGTCACTTTGATTTTTCAGAAACGTCATTATACACAATATTGGATCTTAAAGACGTGGACAAAACTTTTCCACGGCACCTTGCCGTTAGCGGATGTCATCCCATCGGTTGTCGCGAACCCGCTGCCGCCGGTCCATTTTCACCGAGTCGCCCCATTAATTGGTTTGTCGTAATTTAACCGATTGGCATTCAGTTAAAACACTTATGATAATTATCAACGGCGGACATCGTGTTATCGTTTGTTACAATAATAATAATAATAATAATAATAATAATAATAATAATAATAATAA
>NW_020272965.1:0-128293 GCF_003268045.1 Sipha flava | reverse complement strand
AATAATAATAATAATAATAATAATAATAATAATAATAATAATAATAATAATTATTCATACACAATTTGATATCGTATAATATTATAATAATAATCGATATATTAAACATTCTCGTCATCGTAGTAATACAATTTGTTACCTATTACGCTGCGAGTTCTCGTACCTAATGGGTAAAAATTACGTAGCACTCGTATACACTAATAATAATTGTACGTATACCGTTTCTATGTATAAACACTTCGTTCACTCTCAGCTTAATCAAACGGCAAAAGTAATAAATGATAATATTACAATCGTTAATATTTTGCGCGAAAATGAAAAAAAAAAAAAATAAATACATTCTTTGATCTACTGCTGAGAGTCGAGAATGACGCTGAACACGCGTTTTTGTGACACAATAGAACATTTTACTCGAAAACGACATCCGTAATATTGTTATTTTCGCTTCGCTGTCTACAAATCGATAAAGTATATACGGGCTTTGAATATATATGTGTACATGTATACTTTGACTAACGGTTGAAGTTAACAATACTGCCAGTACAATACGTTAGATAGTAATACGAGTATATTATCGTAGAAAGGTTTCACGACTGAATATCAACAATTGGTTTTGTAAGGTGATGTCGAAGACGATGATAAATAATTTCCCTAAATGAATCTGTTGCATACTGACTTAACTTGGCGAGAATTCACTACTCGCGTGGCCCTTAATCTGTTTAAAACATTACAGTTTGAGACTACCCGTCAACAACGCGTGAGCAGCACGTCGTTTAACAATATTAATACGTCGCAATGGCACGAACTTACGCCATTGATAATAATTGTTATGTGCGTAAGCTCTAAGAAGAAAAAAAATATTTTTCGATCGTGAACAGTTAAACCGTCTGTTCGGTTGGTGAAAAAAACAATCAAACAATTTTCAGTTACGTAGGGGGAGGACAAAGTGTTTTCGTTTCGGTCATTATTTCCAAATTTGTCTTTCGTTTAATATATTCCACGACATAATATTGTAAAGAGATTATAAAATCATAAAACGGATTATTTAATTTATACACAAATAATTATAATACAATAATACATATACCATAATTTGTATTTATCGAAATAAACCGCGATCTACACGAGTGTCATGGTCGTAAACCGTTTGGTAAAATTCAATCCGATTTCCAACGAGTCATATAGTAGTTGTTCGTAAATATTGCGCGAAAGAATGCGTAAGCGATGTGGAAATAAACGACGAGATATAGGAATGTTATCGTCTCACCACACGCCTTTCCTAAAACTTTATTTACGATTTCGACAAACGGGAACCGTTTAATATATGAATGCGCGTTAAGGTTATACAAAACTCTTACGTATTTCATATACAAAAATGTATGCATGTAGATGTACATAAAAAAAAAAAAACTCATATTAAAGATTATTATCGCGTGCGCCGGGAAACATTTCGATTTTAATAATGATTGTGTTACGTACACACATTACACGCGGACGGACGTGTTACAGATATTATTTGGGCATTTAAATCGCGTGTAATAGTGGGGCAAGATTAAAAGTCGTTAAACATAACGTAAAGAATAATAATGATTCGAACGAAGTGTACTGAGAAGCGTAAAAAAATGTTTCGCAGCCACCGTGTGATTAGGTTAAAAATGTTTACTCGAATGCTTACGTATATGTATTATACAGGTACTGCGAGGAAAATATTTGCTCGATATAAATCGAAATAATATACTTACCTTTATGTCACGTATACGGTATACTATGTATATGGTACGTCAGTTCGAATACACCGTTATACACGATTTATAATGTGTGAGATATCGGTGTAGAAATAATAGTTGAAAAAAAAAAAAAACAAAAACCCACGACCATTATGCACACGAGTAAACGGTTATGTCGCAAAAGTTCAAAAACTGCCGAATGTCTACTGAGACCCGTATTTAAAAATTTGGCGCCCCGGGCATATAATTTATGCCTCCCCCCAAAAAAATAAATAAATAATAATAATATAACACTTATTATTTCATCCATCATCGAGATTCTTTAATATTAAAATATAACTTATAAATGACAATCGTTTTATACTTTTTTTAATTAGCAAATTATAATTTAATAAAAATACAATTTTTTTTTTTAATTTACAAATTATAACATAATAAAACATAATATTTTCTTTTTTTATAGTTTTATTTTTTTTTCATTAGATTCATAATTTTTAAAATTAATATTGCTAAAATATTTTACCACCCCTGAGACGACGCCCCGAGCATGTAACTATCCGTGCCCCCCCCCCCCCCCCCCGCCCCCCCCCCCACCCCGTACCCCCCCCCCCCCCCCCCCCCCCCCTAAACACGGGCCTATGTCCATCACAACCAACCGTTTGCAAAGGAGTTTTATAACGTATTACGTATCGACGTCACCAGTGAAATTCTATTTTATTTCGTTTGGTACGCAGGGATCTTTTTCACATCACGGTCTGCGGATTAGGAAGCATCAGCAGACATAAGCCTTTGCCCGCAGACGCGTAATAATATCGTACGCGCATGCTAATAATACGAGAGAGAGCACACTCCATAAATCTGTATTGGCAATTATTGTTATGTTGTGACACGAGTGAGAGTGTAGACGATTGTTATACGGCATCGCATAATATCGAGATTGGTTACCGTTTATAAAACATTCGTGTAGGTACGATTACAATGCGACTATTGTACGAGCATTTTATTGTACAACGTTCTCGTGTGTGATGAATGTACTATTTTTATCGTCGTGTAACGTTGTGAAAACTACTCAAAGCGCATTTTAATTTGATGTATTTTTCTTTTCTTTTTAAGTCGCAACCAAATATCGTAAGCGTCGTTTGTATTTTGCATTTCTTTTAGATTTGTATAATTAACGTGTTACTGAAATATTATTTTTGAAACTCATCTCTGATATTTGCATTTTTTCCGGATCTCCTGGCTCTTGACCGAGTACTTAAAACTTTATTCCACCCCAATAGGTTAGACCAATAGGTCTCGTTTCTACCTTCATCCATTCCGACAAAAAAATCTCAACTGATTAAGCCGTAAATGGTACCTAAAATCTACTCTTGTGATATTTCTTGCAAATGAAATTAAAGTCTTAATAAATACGACTATATTTTATTATTATAATTATTATTTGTTTCATTATAATAAAAATTGTTTGTGGACTTTCAAAATTTATATTAATAAAATAATAACTCATCATTGAGTTATATTATACAGTTGACAATTTCTCTTTACTGCTATGATCAATGACATTTTATATATATATATATAAGATAACCCACTCATACATTTTTACTTGTATCAAATTATCAAATAGTAGTATGTATTATTATTAATACCACTTTATTTTTTACTAACTGTTTATTCTAAAAATTGTCTTTGATCAAGATGTTTTGACAGTGGATTGTGGAGTGATTACATCACAGTAAAATATTTCTGTTGTTGAAAATAATAATAACGACTTAAGAAGAAATGTTAACCTAAAAACTTAAATAATTCGAAGCCAACCGAAAAAGCTTGATTAAGTTTTTGGTGAAAGTTTTGCAATGAGATTAACTAAATAAAACGTTATAGTGGTATTCATTAAGGAAGATTACTTGAAATGTTGACTTACCCAAATGGTCGACCATTAGATTTATACCTCATAAAGTCATAAACAATCGTGTATTCAAATACAAATACCTGCTGCAACAGTGTGTCATAAATTATCTCTTACGACCATTCAAACATCTTATTAAGTTAAAGTTTTATCGTGACGAAATGATTAATATAATTAAATTGTTAGATTTCATTAACGATATTAAAAAAATAAACATTTTTTATTGTTAAATATAAAAGAAGAATAACAATAGCATTTTACAGTTCACAACAACTAACCCACTGCTATTTCTTCGATCTTTGGGAGATTATTTACGAAAAAGAAAAATAGGTTTTAATATGGATTTTTTAAATAGTGTAGGAAAAATACGTATTTAGTGTCCAAAATAAAATTATAATAGCTGTCCTGGTGTAAATTAATTATATTTGTTACTACTTATCTGAAGAATGCCAAATGAATTGACAATTTTTAAATACAGAATTTCGACATAATGAATTTATGTAAGAATAAAAGTAAAATTAATAAAATACTATTTTAGAAAATAAAACTTACTCTATTAAATGACAGTAAGTCCGCTATTAAAATATATAAATATATGTCCCATAATTTCTTACTTACTGAATTGTTTATATTTTTTAACTATTTACACATCATATCACTTGAACAATATATTTTTTTATTTTATCAAGAATTTTAAAAAATTTTAGACAAATTATATCTGTAATAAAAAATTATAATATTTATGAATAAAATATATTTACAGTTAGTTTGTTAAATCGGCAGAATTTTAAATTTTTCGAAAAATTAGGTACTATTAAAAATAATAACGGACTAGGTCAATAGTTATTTACAATATTAGTCATTTAGAATTGAAAATGTATTGTAGTTAACACTAAAAAAAAACCATTAGGTACATATTAAATGTATAGAATTTAGATACATGAACACGGTAAGCCATAGATAGAAAATATGCTACTCTTTGGAAATAATAATAATAGTAAACAGGTACTTGCAAAATCGAGGTCTTTGGATAAGTGTCACTAGAATAAGAACACGGTTATTGGTCTCGACGAGTGACCTTGGTATGGCAAAAACTACCGGACATCCGGTTGATAACACGAGGTGGTCGGGTTGGTGAAAAATATTAAACCAGTACTTTTTTTGATTTGCTTTCAGTGTGATTCCAGAGCCGGTTAGTTCTCCCTACATGCGTGTGTTGCAACACTTCCGTTTCCATTGTCGACGACGACGGAACTGCAATGGCAGTCCGGATGGCTACGAAACAGTATTTTACCACCAACAGCAATAGTAATAATATCATCGTCGTCGTCCTGTACTTTACCATTCTTGTCTTGAATTCAGGTGAGTTTGAATACAATATTTACTGTCATCAAGCTAGTACATTTTCATATATTAAAAATAGTTCAAATGTTAAATATAAATGATAAACTGATAAACATTACTTAATATTTTGACTTCTATCAACTTTCAAAAATGTATTTATTTTACTGTTTAAATTACATACACCTTTTGTATACGTGTCATCATGTCGATTGTTACTGTATAACTATTACTCATATAAGTCTCATATACAATATTTTGATTCTCCTCTTAAAAGTTACAAATATAGCATACAAATACTCATATAAGAGTAGAACGTAAAAAAAAATTGTTTTATTAATTAATTTTGTTTTTTTAAATATTTACGCTTTCTCCGTACACCGGTTAAACGACAAACAATAATTGTTTAGATGATCTTTGAATATTTCTATCAGTCGCTCTCGGGAATTTACAATAGTAATATGTTGATTTCGTTTACGATCAGTGGCGATTATTTTTTTGTTCCCATCGCGCTGTACGGTTAATAATCGTTTTACGTCGATATAGGAGGGAGACCGTATATTAAAATATGTAGGTTAGTTTGGTGTTTACACAACGATCGAGAGTCAACCGAACGAGGTAAAAAGTTTTGCTTGTACCTACACGTGTTTTCGACGGCGGACGAAGGTAGGGTAGGAGATACGTGTTAAAGTTTGTCGGGACGGCCGTATTGTATTATTATTATTAGGTCGTTATTCAACTTTCAGCGGCACTCGCCTCCGTCATCCTCGTGGCGGCACACGCGAACCCCAATTACGTTAGCTTTTGCACTCATTAATCTATAAAATATATGTATATGTATTATTCATATTATATTATGATGTATACGTATGCATTTTTATCGAGTCTCTTTTGCAGAACAATTGTCTTTGAAGACAACGAGGTATATTAGCACGCCGAACTCGTCCTATGTCTGCTGCAGGAATTTAATTATAAATTATAATTGCCGCGTGAATTTTTAGCATTACATTTTAATATTTATTGGCTTTACGCGACCAGTTACTCTGCAGGGGTAACAAATATGGAAAATTGATCAATCGCGGAATTCTTCGGAAAAAAAAATTAAAAAATGGCATTTTTCATGTTCAAACATTTATTTTTTAATATAATAGTACAGCTTATAGTTTTACCAATGTTTTTTTATGCATCATACTTTTTAAAACCCAAAAATCACCCATCTATTTTTACAGTCCTAGAATTTCCATATACGTCGAGGTACACGCATACAATGTATAACACATTATTGATATAAAATGCTATCACATATAAAATGCTATCACTACACACCGACAGCATGTATGTATACGACGTTTTTCGGGATTATAGATCGTACCTATATTATTTTAACTTTCAAAACCACTTTCAATAAAATTATCATCTTACATGCAACACTTTTTATTTAATAGTTATTCAAAAGGAATGTGATGAAAAATCAAATAATAATATTAATATTTTTTAATATGTAAGATTTGTTATTGTGATAGATACGAGCAAGGAGTATATGAAATTTAATATATTCTGTGATACGAGTATCCATGGAAATAATCATACTATGTATAGATTTTTTTTATTTGTAATTTTAAATTATCGACTAAATATTTTTTTTTTTATTGAGATCTTAAAAAATGTTTTAACGTGATCTATATACCTAAGTTAATTATTTAAACGTAATTTTTTTTTCGTTAAACAGAAAAAAATATTAACATTGATTTATGTACATTTATGAAATTCACCAACTCATATTCTATTTTATTATTTTCAATAATAGTTATTAATTAAAATACTGCTCATATTAAAAAGTTACATATAAATTAAAGTAGAAAAGTAGAATTTTCAATGAAAAATATAAAATCGGTGAAAGCATATTTGAATGTTACCTATATAAATCGATTAAAGTTAATAGGAGCATTTTGTTTTTTTTTTTTGCTCGAATTTTCCGTACTTTAAAAAAATGTAATAATAAGAATTACATAATGTTCAAAATATATTTCATTCTGTTAACACAAAGAATATTTTATTATGAGTATAATGAGTTTAGTATATATATTGTTATATTATTTTCGTACAGTTTTAAAAATGATTAAATTATCGATTCTCTTTTATAGTTTTAATTATGAAAACAATATTGATTAATTAATAGTTGCTTAATATTCTTTATTAAAAATATAGCCTATTAATCATGATTTATATATATTTTTGGAATTATCTTGGATTTTATAGTAATTTTTTTTTTTATATGGTGGTTTATCGTAAAAAATTGAGCTTGTAATGTTATGAAAAAAATTACCCGAGCCATTTTTATAAGTTTTAAATATGATTTCAAAAAATCAAAATTATTAAATAATTCGTACAGAGTTAAAAATATTTAATGCAATATATATTTCTTTATATACATATTCATTGTCCGAATATGCTTGAAGGCACTACTCACAAAACATTTAATTATACGATGAAACAAATATAAGTAGTTGATTAGATACGACATAAGTATTGATAATATAGTATATTCAGAATAATCACAAAAAAAATCTTTTTTTAAATATTTTTACAGTGATAATTTTAAAAACAGTCATAAACTAAAATTGTAATAAGCAACAACAAAAACACTTAAATAATCTAAAAAATATCATACAAATTATGTTATTTGGTTTTTTAAATTTCTAATTTTTCAGAAATTTTTGAATTCACATTAAAATTCTATCACACGTAAGTAAATCACCATAACCTTACTACTAATTAAATTTTTTAATTACAATTTAAAAAATAAACGGGTATGTGTGATTTACTCATCCCCACCAAGAAATTGACGATACATGCATTTGGTAACTATACTGACTTTGGTATTATTAAATGGTATTGTTTATAGTATTATTACAAAACCATCGGTACCGTCCACACTAGGATCGACGAGTCCTTGTACGATCTCGTTCACTGACGATTTTCTTCGTTTCAATTGTTCGGGCATTCGTGGAGCGGGTGACTACAAAAATAATAAATCGAAACAAAAACAACAAGGCACTCGTATACGTGGTACAAGCTCTCTGTGTGAGAGAGAGAAAGAGAGAGAGAGAGAGAGAAAAATGTTTCTAAATCCCTCACGAGGACCCTATATTTTACGTGGTATCTGAAACTGTTTTCGCGCGCATTAAATGATAACGTCATACTGCTCTTAGCGTGTCGTTCCAGCAAAGTGTCGGGTGTTAACGAAATTATTACACTCGGCCAGTGATTTATAATTTAACTTAAAACTACGCGCCGTCACTGAGTTAAATCATATTTACTTCTGTTTTGCATTTAATATAGCTGCGCCGTGCGCCATAATGTTACTGCTATGCGCGTTAAACTCGTAAAGAGTATACGCGATAGGACAGCTCTGCTGAGACGACGATAATAATGAACAACTCGCGATCGCGCCTTTTTCCACGTTCTTCGGGTAAGCCGTATAAGGTCCACGCGGTCACTAAACACAGAACACAGTGTACATTTTACGGATTTTTATAATATATTGGCTAAAATCCTTCGCGCAATCGACGTTTATTTCAATACTTGCATCGTGCATAACAACGTGCGCAGATGATCGTTCTTCGCCTGTTACCCATCTGCCGTCATACAAGTGCTGTTGCTAAGAACTTTATATTTATTTACAAACCGAAAATCTGAGCACACGGGGCAATGTGCTATTATTTTTTATTATAAAAATCCGCTAAAATACTGGCTTCGAGAGGTGAATCGTATATATGGTTTTACGTTTTACGATTTTAAGTGAATAGGTCTGTGTAAATACATAGCTTAATACATAGATTGTTGCAGTTCAATATTTTTTTATTATATAATTGTCACCCAAGTCTTAAATATAAATTGTTTTTCTTCAGTAGCCGAATATCAAAAAATATTTTTAAAACGATTTTAAGATATCTGATAGTATTCAATTTATGTAAAATATAAAATATATTATGTTATACAATTAATGAGTTTAATAAATTATATTTTTGTACACAATTTTTTAATTAAACATACGAATTTACTTGCTGTCAAAATCTACTAATATTGATTTCAAACTATTGACATTATGATACGCTTGATAAGTTCAACATTCTTTTTTAAGTAATAATTATAAAAATATTAATATATATGAAATATATAAAACTTAAACATCAGCGTAGTATGCATGGTGCTGTGGGGGCTGTACCCCACATAGACATTTCTATAGCCCCCTCATTTTATCTAAAATTAATGAATTTTAGTTTTAAATGTTTTTATAATTTTTCCTAAAATTCATCAAGCTTTAAATATTAGCAGTCTCTTGTGTATTGACAATTATTGCACTAACATGCATAAGACTACTTATTTTTATCACAAACATGTTTATTTATAGATCAACGTCGTATTAATTTTTTGGATTTACCCTGTGCGATCATCCATTGTCGCGTCGTCCGATGATAATATTATAACGATAACGAATAATAATTTGTATGAAACACCACATAGTAATTATTTATCCATCGATATTTTCTCGAAATTGATGATTGATCTGTCTTTGTTGTTTATTCGTGTACTGCTAATCACACACCCATCTGTCTTATATTTTATTATAAAGCATATTATTTCATATATTTTTAATTAATTTTGATATCTTTGTTTATTTTTTTCTTGTTTTTCTTATTTTTAAAAAAAAAAATGTTCAGTATATTTAATATATTAATATATATAAAAAAAACCTGACAAGAAAACATTACCACCAACTAGGGACAACGAAAACTTTGCAGTGGATGATCCAAATCCAATAAATAGTAAAATTAAAATTAATAATTCGCCATTACCTGATGATTTTAACAATATTCAACCCGAGAATTCTGAAATTGCCCTTATTTCTGCTAGACTTAGGGAACTTGGAAACAGGACCAACTCAAATTACACTAAACGTAAGTACTAGAGGTGGGCAAAAAACATAGATGTTTTTATAACATCGAGGTTTATGTTCGATACATCGATGTTTCACCATCGATGTTTAGTCTTTGAGACATCGAAGAAAACATCGATGTTTTGAAATTTTTTATATTAGTTTTTCCTTAAAATTATTTGTATTACAATTTTGCCTCGCACTAAAAGTTGTCTGTTGTTACAAATGTTTGTATTTTTATTCAGTGTATTTTTTAAACCTGTTAACTAGGCGATACAAATGTCGGCCAGTGACAATGTTTTGTCGCTTAGTTGATAGTGTTTCGAAAAAATTGGGCAAAACAAAATTAATTGTTGAAAGAAGGTAAGATATTTATTAATTATTTAAAAAAAAAATAAGTTTAATTTAATAACTCAAAATAAATTGTTTTTTTTATGTATTGTAAAATAAAATGTCATGTAAATAATGATACACCTATAAATTGTTTTTTCTAGGAAATGTTTTCTTTCGCTAACGATAAGAAGTTTTTAGAATACATTTTTCTAGTCGTATAATATAGCCCCCACAGATAATACCAAGCTACATGAATATGTCCATGAACTTATACCTACTTATTTATACTTATTTTACTAAATGTGAACAATATAAAAATAGTCATCACAATTATTTTCTTTTATTGAGATTAGGTTTTTAAGGCCACCATCTCGTTTGAACATGTGTTGTGATCAGGACCGTATTTAAGGGGTGGCTCGAGGAGGCAATAGCCCCTCTGGAATATTTAAGGGGCGGTAATATTTTTACGGTGATTCTAAATAAAACCGATTTTTTGATGGAAAATTATCAAATGAAATTATTTATGAATAAATAAAATTATATAAAAATAAATGTTGTACAGTAAAATAATTTATATTATTTAGTAGTTTACAAAATGTATATCTATTAATGAGTATTTTATTGAGATAAAGGTATTGGTTTAATCTTGATTAATATGGGAATGGGTCATTTAGGCTGGAACCCGATTGAGCATGATTAACCTTTTTCGTAACCCGATTGAGCACGGTTGCAATCAAACAATAGGAACCAAAAAAGAACCCAAAAACCACACGATTGAGCACGAAAATGGGTACGACGTTGCCGCTTTGTACCGTAGAATATTATTCGGTACACCGTATTACTGTGCATGCAAGATTTTTTTATAATTATTTTGTAATTCAATTTTAGATTTGTAACGATTATTTCATAATTTAATATTTTTACGGCTCAGGTTTCCTAAAAGAAATAACTCTCCAATAGAAAAACGACAAGACACCTTTTTTTTTCGCATATTTTATATTGTTGGTGTATAGAGCTCGGTGCGTCCATATTATTATTACAAAATAAAATACATTTGAATATAATTATTTATAATTATAAATATTTTATTGGATTTTAATTACATGTTATAATTACATTTTTTTTTTCGTGTATTGTGCTCTATTCATTTTAATGTACTTTAACAAAACGCGCAATAAAATTACGGCGCCGTAAAATAACGCTAGTGTGTGCCAGCCTAATAGTTTTCAATCTGACAACGTTGTGCATAATATTTTTTTTTTACCGTGCTCAATCGGGTATCACCGGTCATTTAGAACGAAAGGTACTAAGTTACTTAAGGGTACCAACATCAGTCTAATAAATGACAATTTTCTATAACTTTAGTTATGTAATTATAATTCGGTTATTATTTTGGATTTGATATTATTTACAACTATTGTGTTATAGCGTGCTGAAATGAGGATTGAGAGCGGATTTTTGTTAAATAGCTGGAAGCACTTGTTTTCGGTTTTACATTTCGGGGAAGAGAGACGGTAAAATGTTGTTGCCCCTGGGCGGAGAAATCTTAAATACGGCCCTGGTCGTGATGTGTGCATTATCATCGAAACGGAGTTCGTATCGTTAAATATGTGTGTAGTATTTTTTTATCTTTTTGGATAAACAATGCGCACAAAACAAATCCACACCGAAGTATTCGAGTTTTAAACAAATCGCATTTCTCCTTGTACACACTTGCCCCATCATGCTCTCGACGCAATCATATTCTGAAAGTGACTTATCCACTTAACAAAAGCCGGCGCGATCCCGTCGTATTCACCCGTTGTGTATTGTTCTGTTTCTCCGCCGGCCGCGGTCTCGCCGAGCTCGAACGACTCTTGTCGGCTCGGTCGTCTCTCGTTTGTCGGCGGCAAAATGTTCTCGCGCATGTCCGCGTCCGTCCGTTTGAACGTTTACCACAGCCGACAGTCCCGCGATGACGACGCGCGCCACTATTTGCATTGACGATCATTAACCATGGCGAACGCGAGTTTATCCGTATATATGTATATATTTATTTTTTTTTGATGTGCAGTTTTGATAGTGCAAAGTTTTTTCTCGGCCACCGATCTCTGTCCCTAATACTTTTCATTGAATTTATTCCTTTATATATGGTGAGTTCCGCATCGGCCCTGCAATGATATGTCGATACATAATAGTGTAGTTTAAACCAGTGGTTCTCACTAATGATTAGAAATAGAACCATACAGACCTTACACAGTTAAATACATTTATTTTAAATAAAAAGGCGGTAAAATACTACTGTAAAATTATAATTTATTTATCAATACTAGTGTTTTTTGAACTAACACATGAATTAAATATCAAACTTTGAATTTCCGTTCTGCCGCCATGCGGCCTTCCGCGTACGCCACCATGTAGTCTTTCGCGTACCACAGTTTGAAAACCGCTAATTTAAAAACATCATATTGCGGTGATAATAATACTCTATTTCGCCACGTTCGCGTTGAACGCGTACGTCACAGTGTCGTCTCGAATTCGCATCAATCGCGGCCTAATAAAACGCGTGCGCCCACACACGGACCGCGCGGTGCAACATCGTACGATAAGCGCCCATGTCGCGTGCGGATGGGGTGGATTTGGGTGAATCCGTGAACAGAAATACAGCGCAGTGTTCTGCGTGCGTAGGTTTGTCACGGCGGCCGTCAGACGTAAGTCGATTGCTTTAACAGCACTACATCCCGTGCAACGACCGTGTGCAGGGCCCTTCCGAGGGGGACGGACAACGGGATCATTTTGCCCCGGGCCCCATTGTTGGAATGTTTTATAGGGGGGGGGGCATAAAGTTTTGATGTTTAATAATTAATAATAAAGCCTCGATTATGCTGAGCAATTTTACGCGCTGCGTGTCGGTGATAAAAGTTGCGCACGTATGAGCTTGTAGCAACTTGTCCGATTGCATTGAGCGATTGAATTATAAATGACATGAATAATATTAAATTCTATTATGTATGTATGTAATGTAGTACATGAATTTAAATGAAATTGATTGGTTAAGGTTTGGAAAAATACGTTTGTAAGAATTTTGTTATTCTCAGTGAGTATTTTGTTTATCATCATATCTTATTGTTATGGTCGAAGGGCCCCCAAATTAATTTGCTCCTAGCCCCGAAAAACCTTGGGACGGCCCTGACCGTGTGTAAGAGTATGTAGTCGCAGGATCGATCCTGTTGTTCTATAGAACGTGTGAATATTTGTCGTACCCGCGATGCTGCGTACCTTCACAGCACTCCGACAGGGGGCGAAAAGAAATCGGCGGTTGGTCCGACGTTCGGTGCATCAAAATCAACGCGACATGTCTTGCGTATGTGCGATCATTTCGACTCGATTGTGGGCACACGGCAAGTATTCGGGACACATTGGGTACATATTTGGTTTGCCATTCCGCTGCCCATCTGCTAGTCTTAACGTTATTCCTTTTCTCGTTCGGAACACGGTTCGTACAAGACAGAATCAGTGAATGAAAAAATAACCACGCGCGTACAGCACAATTTATACTAAAATGTAACCTAGTGTTGTACAATTTAATGACAAATAACTATAATCGTGGTACACGAAACTGTACATCCTAATATTAAGATTATATTACAATGCATTAGTTAGTTGTATCGTATAACATTTTTGCGACATATGTATAAGTTTATATTTGAGTTCATATTCTCCATAGTTTTTTACTGGTTTAGGCGAGAATTATTTCATTATTTTCAGTCCTCTTAACCGTATACTCATTTCTTGTAATAAAATCTTTAACGTTAATTCTTTCTATGACAATATAAAAAAATCAAAGATTTATACGTATTAACTACAAATATTTTCATTAAATAATACTTAATTTATTTAGGTTTCTTTCTCTTATTTTTCCTCCTTAAATCTATTACTAAAAATAATTATCTATATTTTTTCATATTGTATGAACATCTTCTTATACCTATTCTTAAATATTGTTATATTAAATTGAATGCTCGCTGTAATCTTTAGTGTTCTATTTATAACTATTTCTTTGTCTCATTATTCATCATGGGTTATTTAATAAATAAATAAGTCAATAAATATTTTGTGCTCCGTAAACCTTTGATAAAATATAACTAAAATTATACAGATTTTTTTAGTAATTTTAAATTTAACTAATATTTTGTTATATCTTAGTATTACAATATTATTAATGCAACAAAATCAAATAATAATAATTGGTTATCGTTTTGTATGAAATATAGTCAGTAATTAATTTTTCACCGAGAGCTTACACTTGGTAAATATTGTTGTGTTAGTCATTAGACGTTTATTATCATTAACTACCTCTAATAAACGTTGTTTGGAATCTAGATAAATATCAAGCTTTAAAATTATATATTTAATAAAATATATCATACATAAACGCTTAATGTTTGACATAATACATTGTTATATGTAAATTTATATTTAAGTTGTAATTTAAAACAAAATGTATTTTAAATATTTTTTTATTTTTTTATTTATAACTATACACACTTTAATAAGACATTGAAGAAGATTGCATGGGTGGCTAGTGGTTTAGTCATGATAAAATATAATACGAATTTTCCACTAGTAAGAATAAAATCAATGAATGATAAGATAAATAAAAGCTTGCAGAGCAAAAAGAGAGAGAAAGAGTGAGAGAAAAAGAATCTATATCCGGCAAGTATAAATTGCCATTCTGAAAATAAATTACTATTCTCACCATTGCAATAATATGAAAACTTGACAAGCAGCTTATTTGTAATAAATTTTACTTTTTAAATTAATTTGTTGGATTATTTTGGGATGCTTCGATTTGAGTTTCAATTATATCGGTTTCTGCCTTATTTTCTATAATATAACTAAATTATATTTATGGATAGAAATTACTTTACTGTTGTATTATGTAGTTTAAAAAGTATAAATGAAACCATTTCCATAGATTCGGATAAAATAGAAAATAGAAAATCAGTTGTGTAAGTAAATCGTGGTGTGATATCAATACTATTTAAGTGAAAAGATAGTTTAGGTTTTAAGATTTTTTAGTAATAACAAATGTACTTACAAGATTGAGATTTTTTACCCTGGTAAAAGAAGAGTATCGTTGATTATCTAATATAATTTGTTTTTAATTGCTTTTGTGGAAGCGAATAAATAAAAATAATTATATTCTAATGCGTGGATTTTATTTTTAATTTTTCTCTTCTTATTATTGTAATCAAACATTAGATATTTAATGATAAATAAACGGTATTTTAGCCAAATAATTTTTTATTTCCATTTATTATAATAAACTGGAAAAATATATGAAAACAACGTTAAATGTTGTCTAATAAGGTTGTATTAATTTGTATAGTTGCATTATTTATTTATAAACTGTACTTATGTTTGTGCGTGACTTGAAATGTAATGTATAAGTAATTTTGTTAAATGTTAAAAATGTTGGAAAGTTGGTTCAACAGAAGTGTCAAAGTCTGCATAACCTGCCAACTTTTTCTCTACAATTGGTCCATGCATTTATAGTTAATTGATAGTATGTCTTTGACCTTTAGTTTTAAATATTTGATTTGTGAATCAATGAACCATCTTTATATGCAATTTTTCTTCATCTATAATGAAATAATAAAATTAAAAATAATAAAATAAATAATATTATTGCTTGATGGTAAATGGTTCTTTTCACGATTAAGTTTTTTTGCGGTAGACAATAGATATTATAAGGTTATAACATACAGTAAGTATGTTTTAGATAAAAAATTCTGTAGTGAAAATAGAAAAAAAATATTTTTTTAACGATCGACTTGGTGGTGGGAAAAAATTGTCCTCTTAAATTGTTTGCACGCCCTTCAAAAAAACTGAAATGGTGCCTCAGGATGTAGTAATTCTATTTAAGATGAAATTATTAAAATGGTCGTATGAAAATATCTTAGTTTAACCTCACAAATTGCTATACGGAAGAAAAACAAAACCGTTTTATTTTCTGCTCGAACGTAATCGAGGTCTGAAAAGGCTAATTAATATTATATTAATGTTATGGATGATAGTTTATGTTAAACACTTGCCGACGGTTGGATTCGTTTTTTAAGTGCAACGATTTATTACCATCGGATTTTAAAACCGTGTAAAACAGTTATTCGATTAATACATTTTCTTTTAGTTAACTCGTGACGTGCGTCCCCCGTCTGGAACTCGATAATTTGTATTTTATATCATATCCCTCTTAAAATGTTAGCGGACAAATAACACTGTTCAATGTTATATAATACGTATGTTCATAGGACCGAGGACGTAAGCCGCAGCGCAGGCACGTTTATAATGTAATAATAGAGGGTATCGAATATAATAACGACGGAAAACGCTACATCAGCACGTCGCGCGTGTGTACGAAAACCGCAACGGGCGTGCGTGCGAGCGTACAGAAACGGATCTCCCGGCCGCGACGGCGGCGACGATTCCGCGTTCCGTCGCGTTGTCTTTGCATCTCACCGACAACTCGATGTTTCCCCGTGAATTCGGTTCGGAAATCGTACGGTTTCCACTGTTCGACGACGGAACGGAGAAAAAAAAAAATTGATCGACCCGATCGGGGTTTTTATTCGAACGGTATTTTCGATTTGACGAAAGTGTTTTCGTACACGTCAGCTGCAGCGTTACGGTGCGATCGGATAGGCGGCAACTGATTGCGTTTTTCTGAATCGATTTCATATTATAATAATAACTCGTAGAAATAGACCTGTTTGTACTGTTTGCGTATTGGCTCCGTAGCGAAAAAAAAAATAAAAAGTTTTATTTGAAATCAATCGAATTTTCCGCGGTAACCGATCGTAGTGCGCACGCTTCAATACAACAATAAAAATATTCGTTTTGCAATACGTTTGGAGGCACGACCTGAATGCGAGCCGTTCCGCGAAAACCGTATACTACAGTCGAATGGAAACTAACCTCCCATTTTCTCCCCCTCCACCTTGGCATTCGGATGACCGAATACCCCCCCGGGACTCGTATATTTTGCCGTGGAAAATCGTCGAAAAATGGAACTCGCAGTACACACCGTAAAAAAACATGAAATAGTGCTCAAATCGTATACCGGATGATTTTTTTAAACATGCTCAAAATGTGTTGTTTAAATAATGCATACTTTCAAATTCTGTTTTTTGTAAAACGTATGTGTTCTATAAGATTTAATTTTTTAATAATACGCACATTTTTGTACCTTATATCTTGTGGTAATATCATAGGCGAAACTTGACACTTTTATTAGGTTAGGCCAAACGAAAAATATAAAAAGTATTATTACGTAAAATTAACTATTATTTCCTATAAAATAATTATAAAAATAAACGTCAAATGTCTAAATCAAACAATAACTAATAAAACCGATTATTCGAATACATAGAAAAGACTTATTATGTTCTATTATAATCCTTATTTGTACCAATTATACCTATACACTATATTATATTATAGTATTATATGAAACGTACAAATATATACGTTTAAATGTATAAATATATTATTTATAACGCTTAAATAATTATTAATATATATAACATATACATATTTTTCATTAGTATTAGGTCAGGCCATGGCCTGACTGGCCTGACCTGTAGTTTCGCCTATGGGTAATATCGAATTTAGTTTTCGGTAACACCACATTTTTTTTTTATACTAAGAATTATTCAGTTCATATTTCCGGAACTTTTGATGCACGTAACGCAGTATCAATATTTGATTTGGCACTCTAGGAGTATTTCAAAGTTCCGTACGAGTACATTGAGTAGTGCAAAACACCGAAAAATAAATACCGTGATAAGCATTTAAACGAGATCCCAGCCATCTCGAAACAGTAACGAATGAAAGATCACGTAATTTTGTCGTAATTCAATAATAATTTTGTTTTACACAGATCAGAGAAATCATGTAAAATCTTGAATTCGAAAAATACCCGAAACAGTTGATCCGAATATTGATCTAATCAACAACGAAAATTCCAGAAAAATGTGTTATTCGCAAAAAAAAAAAAATTGCTGTTATCATTCGAGAAACAAAAATTGAGACCGCCGCTGGACACTCGCACTTGGGGGGGGGGGAGTACGGAGAGGTCAACGTACGCAGAATGTATCTGACGAATACATTATGGTGCTGTGGTCGGCGGCGTCGAATGAAATCGAAATCGCCGGTTCAAACAATTAGATCTCTCAATTAGGTCCCACCCCTTCGGATTCACCACCCTTTCGGGTGGCTGAAAAATTTTTTTTTTGCCAAACACCCGCAAACGAATATACGATTTTTGATCGGAAAACGTTTGTGCGAAATGATAAACTAGAAAAAAAAAAACATTTGATCCGATTTCCGATGATTTTCACACGTTCCATTTCGGCGGTTCGGAGGCGATATCACCCTGTACGCGATAAAACGCGCACGTACCAGAAGCGGCACGCAGAGACCAGCGCGCGATTATTGTCGCTGGCGTTGCCGTCGTCGTGGTCGCGGTCCCGGTCCCGGCGGGGGAGTGATTATCGGCGGTCCGGGGGGCGGAGTCTGTGCGCTCGGGGTTGCATATCCGGGCGCGGCGCAGGGGCGCGGGGCGGTACTACACCGTTTTATGATCGATATTGTGACCACGTTTTTCGGGGGAGGAAAAGACGTGGCCGCGAAGTCCTCCCGGACCGTAACGCGAACGCGCGTCCAAGAGGACTGTCGGAAACGCGCGCGCGCGAACCGACGAACATACCGCGCGCGTACTTTATCTCAGCAACTTTGGGCGCGCGCACGAGAAACTCTCCGTATTCATATATTTACATGCGATTTCGCCCCCCCCCTCCCCACGGCGAACCGATACCGCTTTCGTACGCCGTCTACAGCGGTTACGTAACGCCGTTGCGTTCCCGACGATTTATGTATTTGTACACGTTTCGATTTTCGAAGCCGCCGCCGCCGCCCCCGTCGCGTTAACCGCAGAAAAATGTCGTTAAAACCCTACACCGAAGGGCAGGAGATCGGTTTGATGTCGTCAAGTCGTCGTCTTCGTCGTCGGTGTGTTATAACGTTGCAAGCACATTTCAATACGAAGACCCTACGGTTTTTTTTATGCCGTTTGTGTTTCAATATTTTTATACCGCTTCAGTGGTCGCTATGTGTTCGATTCTATCGTTAATAATTATCGACGATAAGCCGTGGCATAACAGGCATCGTATTCCATTTTCGCTGGTTCCAAAAAAATGCATTACACTCAGTACATCGTAAATCGATATCGCGGAAATCGAAACAGGGCTTAGTGTACCAAACGTAATTTTACTGTTTCCCATTTTACCGCTCCGTTTAATTGTATATACACATTATGTACTGTTGAGCACGGATCGAACGTACGAATCAAAATCATTCCATCGTATACACAATCGAAACTAATTGTTTTCTCGCACAGAATTTTGGTTTCGTTTAACGCGTGCATCTGAAGAATAAATAATGAATTTATGAATTTGAAGGGAGTTGGGTAATTCGTTCCCGATTTTTTGGTCTTGCGTTCATATAAAATAAATTGATTAATTACATTTTTCTCAATATTATCTATGTAATTTAAATAATATTATACTGAAATTAAATCTTTTTCGTCAAAAATCAACGTATATTTGTGAGACAATGGATTTGGGGAGCATTTGTTTTTTTTTTTGTATATTTTATGTTTTTAAGTATAATATTTACATTCGACCAAACTGTGAAGTTTATTGAGCAATTAAAAATGTTCTTTTCCTATATTTGATTTATGGTCTGTTATAATTAAGACTTGCGTTGTCCTAAGGCGTATTAAAATATATTCTATTTTATTAGCATGTTAGGATGATAATACATTTCATGATTTCTTTTAATTTGAAACATTGATGATTTGTATGTACTTTTTATAACGTAGAAAAATTACTATTGAATTTTAAATTAGAGGTTATTTAAGTCACTTAAATAGTTAACAAGATAAAGATCTTTCGTAAGTTATAAATTGCACCTTTCCAAGTTAATAATACAATTCAAAATAATTTAATCAAATAAAAGCTAAGTAATGTGCCTGCAATTATTATTAAAAAGATAATTATTTAAAAGTTAAAACTGTATTTACATTAAAAAACGTTAGACCTAAAGATTTGTTAAAGGGTAGGTAAAACTTTATTTATTTTTGAATTTAAATAGGTATTTAAATTCTACACTTCTATAATTGTATAGTGTTTATTCTAATGTGAGAGTTATAATTTTTTTTTTATTCATTTTTTAGATTCCTTAAATTTTAATTTTAAAAATCAAAACGGGTAGTATCAAAGATAAATGTATATTTTACTATAGCTGAAATCTGTTATTTTTTTCTCTTAAATGCTATTTTTAACATTGGGTACTGCTGAGAACCTAAGCCAATAAATTAGAAAAACCATTTTGACCACATATACGTTCACGAAAAATTATTTACGAAAGAAAAATAACCACCTACATCTAAAGCCAAAGTATATTCCATAGTTATTTTTACTCAATACTCAGAGTTGTGGTAACAAAATATATTCGAAAACTTTTTTTATCAATAAGTTTTCTGATAAAGTATTTAAAGTAGGTACATAATTAAAATAATTTAGTACTAAAATATACTTCAGGAATAAATATATTATACAAAATAATCTAACTGAGCTTATAAATTATATTAATAAATAATTATAACACTTTTGCTCTATAGCATACAATTTTGTATAACATAAGTAACTATATACTGGATAGTTATATGAGTAAACATAAATAATTGAATCATAGAATCATAATAGAAGTAGTAGACTATCTCAATAAGATCATCTCAATCAATAACTTCGAACGAATTTTTTGTCCTTTACTGATTCTATAAAATATTTGGTTGAAAATTATATTTGAATGGAATTTTAAAAGAAGAAAGAAAACTATAACTTCAGTTGAATTTGAACTGTATTACTTAAATAAGAAGTGGTGTATATTTCGTTTTTTAATGTTTTAATAATGTCAGTTATTATATCACCATGTTAATTTTTCTGAACATACTATTTAACAATTCACACAATAAGTATCATATTTATGAAGACATCTTTATTTTAATAAATTAATACATTTGAAGTAAAAAAATACAAAATTAATATACATATGTTGTGATTATACTATATACTTTGTCTAAAATATACATATAAAACATTAGATATAATAACACATTTTTGTCTGTTTCCAGTGTTTCGTTTTTATTCCGTATTTTCTCTTTTAATTTATTTTTTTAATACATTTTTCCATTTTTCACTTTTTAAATTTATTACGTTTTAAATTAAGTAATGGGATTGTACGCTTCTATTTCATAGTGAATAAAAGTTATTTTTGTATTTCTATTTCCGTATAAAAAAAAAAAAAAATTGAAGGTATCTTGAAACCATGGGATAAATAGTGAGTACAAATATTGTATTGATATATACGCATACATTTATTATGAATATATTTATGAGAAAATACATGATTGCGATAATAATATATACAATTTTTAATACCTCGTAAAGAATGTTATATTTACTATTATTTTTATATTATTTTGTTTTATTTTCCATATTTCATCCATTATAACATATAACAGAATAATACTAAATTTCTGCCATCACAAATACGTGACTAATAATATAACGTATAAGTTGTTATAAATCAACAAAAAGGTTTATATTTCTGTCAAATTTTGAATACGTGACGGTTTGATGATTTGTTTGAACCACGATTCGCTTGTTGATTCTATAGATATATATATACACATAATTAACTTAAATAATGGTATAATTGTCGAGCAGTGGAAAAATATAATGATGATAATAATGAAAACGTGCTCATAAATGTTAGGGGATGCAAATTAACGCCCCATCTCGATACACCCTATCACCCGCCCCATTGTATAGACGACGTCGACATCGGACGGTCCATAAATCACATTAACTACGTTTTGTTCGGCATAATGTCGTATATTTATAGCCAATAAACAGATATAGTACCTAAGTAATGATGGGAGAAAGTTTCAAAAATGATCGACTGACTTACCGACTACACCGACACCACGACTCGAAACTAGATACATATTATTTTATGTAACATAAACATCAAGTTGTGATTACGTTTTTTCCCACATTCTTCTTGTGGCCGTATGGCCGTTGATTGATTATATATATATATATATATATATATATATAAAAGTGATTAAGTATATTATAAATAAATGAATAAATAAAAAAATATATTTATATTGTATGTATCATGAATAGATACCTACATATTATTTATACTTAAGCCTTTGTGTTCATACATAGATTTTACATGGGGTTCATGTTACATTTAGTAATTAATCGCATACTACAGTAAATTTATATTAAAATATTTACGTATAATCAGGTCAAGTTGGGCATATTTTATATATATTCATACAAAATGAGAACAATTGGAAGGATTCAGTTTTTATTACGCGCTCCATAATTTTATGTTAACAGTATTACGAATAATAACTTTGTACCGGATACGAAAAGAAGATTTTTCAAATATTTATGCTCTTATGATTAACTACACATGGTTTTTTACATTTTTTAGTGAATTTAAAATGCATTTTTCAACAACTTAGATAAACTAGCACAACATTAATAAGTATGCAATAGTTTTCTTTCAATTTTTTTTTTAACTTCTCAACCGTAGGCTATATAATTGTGAATTTTATCTTTTCAATTGAAATATTTTGTGTTTATATTTTGTTGCGATATTTTATCGTTAAGAATTTATCATGTAAAATGATGTGTTTGAAAACAATTTATAGAATATACTTACATAATTCTACAATAAAAAGACAAGAAAGGATTTCAAGTTGTTTGAGTTCTGTAACCGTATTATGACTTGTTATACTTTTATGATATTATTTGTTTTTTTTAAATTATTATTATATTGTTGAGTGGAATTTTCGTAGAATAAAAATATAAAGGTATTCAATTGAGTTTATCATTTACCTGGTAGAAATCGTATTCAAACATACTGTATAAATGAAAAAAAATTTTAAAAATATGAAATTAGTAATTTAACTTTTAATGAAATCATATCTATAGAACATATGTATGCGAAAAATAATTATACAATTTATGTATGTATATATATTATATACTATGCAAACATAATAATACTAAATATTAATAAACTTATAATATTGAAGTAACTGTGTATACAGTTCATTGCTATTTATATTGAATCATAAGTCCTATAGGGGTTATCTATAGGTAACCGTATTAATATTTACTCAGAAACCAACATGGACATAAAAGTTATACTTTGAGGAATGGCTGAAAAATCCAACCTAAATAAAACTCAAGTTTTTAATAATATCACTCTCTGAAAAATCATCAATGCTTCAGCTGTTGTCTCTAAATGTACCTTTCACAACGTTTTTTGCAGTTTAACAATTGAAAAGTTACTACGTTTTACAAAAGATTTTTTTTCTAGACTAGAAAACCTTTACAGTTCTCTCGTGAATGTCTTTTATGTCAATTAATTTCCTGGAAATCCTGGCCGAAGCTTTGAAAGAAAATGGTGTCGTAACATTTTGATTAGATTTTACTCTAATCATTAATAACAAGCTAAGTGTTATTATAAATGGGTTATTCTTTAATTATCGTTCAACCCTAATTTATGTTGTTTTCCCTTTATCACTAAAGACTTAAACAGATCGTATAAATAAAAATTTATAAGTATGAACTTTATCAACATATTTTTTGACTCATTTTGAGCTGTTAGTGTTACATTAGCCATTTATAATTTGTTTTGCGCAAATGTAATTGTGATCACTTTAATTGAAAAAATACTTCATTTTTTTCAGAGTGGCGTTCCGAATGTTTCCTTGAGTATTTTAATATTAAGTATTGTATTTTTCCTATATATATATAGTATTAAGATTAATTTAAATTGTGATACGTGTTTTTATCGATCTGAATAATGGTATCAATAAAATAACAATTACATATCTATTTTATTTCCGGAATAAATCGCCGATAGCATATTGACTGCAGACGTATATTTTTTATATTTATTTGACCCTTGGCCCTCGGGTTATTCAGCTAGTATATTATACGCGTATGTAACGGGAATTTTAAATCGGTCTTGGTTTATTGTTTTTTCTTAACACTTGCGATGCCACGTAAAATCAACACGAAAAGTTATTTGTTCACGTTTAATGTAGTCTGCAAGAACCATAGTGATGTTTTCAGGAGCAAAAAGGGACGTATGCCGTATGTCGTAGTAATTCATCCACTCCCACGAGTCCAGACCATGTTATTATTATTATTATTATTATTATTATTATTATATTACCATATTATACACTAGATATAAAGGTATATCTTGATAATGATAATAAAATGTAAACGTTAATCCGCGCGTCGCCTTTAAATAGAATGCCATTTATTTACCCTTCGGAAAGCCCTGAATATGCCACTGCACGCGAGGAGCGTACCAGGTAATATTATACGGCGATTTCATTAAAAACTTAAGCATTATAGTACACCCTTGCAGTACACACACACACACATCTAGGGGATTAAATGTATCGCATCATCGCAAATAGCGGGATGTGTACTGAAAAAAAAAATTCAGAAGCGGCAGATAGAGAATCCGGACATTCACTTCCCTTCGACGATTTCGCCCGAGGCCGTCGGCGGTGCGTCGCAGAGGACGAGTTTAAATACGGTATTTAACAGTAGCATATTACGCGGTCGTAAACAGCGGTGGTGACGTGGAGCGTTTACGAACCGTTGCGGCGGTTACGGGTTAGGTACGTTATCTACTCGGTTATCGTCCGAACACACGCCATTACGTCATTATACGCATTAGGGACGAACGAAATTGTTTTCGACGTATTTTTCGGGAACGCGCGCTCGCATTCGTTAGGAGATTTTTATTATTTTTTTTTTTTCTCCGCAGCGGACGAAAATCCGCAAAACTATCGCCCGAAATATAATACAACATCTATAGCTGAACACTACTCGTACGCGCACATATTGTTATACGCGTGTGGATGTATTGTGCGCGCATTGTGCGAGGAGCGTAATAATAGCCGCACAATACGAGAACCGACGGCATTAGGTTTCGTCGTCGTAATCTTCGGCGGAAAAGGGATAATGATGTGGCGCGCGGAGAGATTTATACGCGTTATTATCGCCATCGTCATCGTGTACGACTGTCGTCTCGCGCCGGACGTTTCACCGTGCCTCGGAGGCCCCGACCCCACCGCATTGTATTCGTTTGCTATACGGCAGGGCCGCTGCCGGTGAACACGCGTCGGAGGGCGAACGAGCTATACCCGTCGTAATACGGTCCCGCGGGGCCATCGGTGCTCGTGCGCAAACATGTACGGTACAATAACCGCCGCCGCGAACGTTCGGTTCTCCGATCGGGATGTGGCGTGATCGTATCCTGGTTTCCAGTTTATAAACGTGTGTAAACGTACACGCTTGCATCGTGTGTACGAATATTAAGTCAGGAACCGGGAGTGCAGTTGGATGGGATGGGGTGTGGGTGAACTATAAATAATATTATCGGTTTTCGTTGGTTTAGACTTTTTCTAGACCAGCGGTCTTGAACATGGGGCTCGCGATCTCTTTCGATGTGGCTCACAATGAATGTTTATTTCTTCGAACATTTTGATTTTTTTTGGTTTTCATTTTGTTTCATAAAATATTTTACATCTTGACAGTCCGGTACAAAACAAGAGTTATCGAGTATCAAATGTTGTTCGAGAGTTTGATGGACCTTGGCTACTTGAAGTTTTGGTCTATCGCACGGTTATACATATTTATTTCTGTTCGTAACAGATCTTGTCAACATTAATTTCAATCATAATTCCAATCTAATTAATAAATACATGAAAACGTGTGATACCGTTTGTTTTAAGATAAAGTTATGGAAATAAATGAAAATATTTATTATTATAGGAAGGACTGGACGAGAAGAAAGGAAGTTGGAAATTACACTAGTTGTTGACCTTACGATAATGATAATATAGTGTTTATATTTAATTGAACATCGATAAAAGCACTATACAATAGTGTTATAATAAAACCTATACGATGTATATTATGCAGAGAATAATATACGGAACGGGTGAGGTGAGAAGAAATACGATTAGTATTAAACTTTCCGTATAAAGATGGTTGAAGAAGTTGTGCTATTTTCAAATACATAAATGTAATATAATCAAGTAAAAGTTAATGTACAAATATTGAGAACAGTGGCGTAGCTAGGATTTAGATTAAATGGGAGAGGCTAAACAATTTTTTCGGCAGGTTAGGTATGAGAGGATTTGAGAGTTCACCCTTCCCAACACTAACTTTATAAATGTATTTCCAGCATTTTAAAATACTTTTAATAATATTTATTAATTTATAATAATAATACATTAATAGTGGTCAGCACGGTTGCAAAGCTACGATATAATATAAAAACTATAGTGATTATAAAATGATTGTGTTTGACGAGAGTCGTCACAACCTTTATGATAACCACCAAAAACATAGCTTATGTAAACACAGTTACGGTTTTATTCGTAAACATTTAGTTTTTATCAAAGTTATAAAATACTCGAGTACAAAATAGTAGCATACTAGTATATCATATGCACATAAATATGACCCATGAAATGAAGGGAGAGCTACAGCTCTCCCTTAGCCACCAATTTTTAAGTGTGTAAATCGCCAGTATAACGGTAAAAATTATAATTAAATATTATATTTATAATAATAAAATCAAAAAAGTGTGATTTTTAGAAAAAAATAAAATAGCTCTTGGAAATAATTTTCGGTAAAATAGATACATTCACTATTTTCTAGGTGCACACTGAGGTGTGTGACAGTGAGATTCCTTTCCATTTTTTCTGTAAACAACAAAAAAAACAACTGCTCGTTTGGGCAACTGTATCAATGCTTGGCTTTCCTTTTTTTTCTCGACAAAGGTTGACTATGTTCTTCTCCAAGTTCTAATCTATTTCTTTACCTAATTTCATCGAAATCGATAACTAGTTTAGGAATAAATTAAGGACCTAGGTAGAAACAATTTTTATGTTTTATAGATATTGGTGTACGTGATCGTCGTCGACGTGCAGTAAAATATGTGCTTTGAGTGCTGTTTTCGGGAACAAAGATGAACTGCATCGTATACTATATAACACATGGGTTAACCAGCATCATAGGTTGTATTAATATGCAGTACTATTACATATATATATATATATATATATATATTACATAACTGTAGTATCAGAGATGGAACCCGGTCGATTATTGTCCAAGTCCTCGACAACGCATTTTATAAGGAATTAATAATACATGATCGTATGTCAACCCCATCCAGCCCACCCTTCAAATCGGCCCATCGACGTGATAATATGTTAATTGAGTTTTTCAACGACTTTGTTGCTGCCTGCGTGCCGCCCGAACAATATAAACTGCATCACACGTATGCACATCAACTGGCCAATTTATAATAATTTGTTGTCATCCAAACCTTTGCGAAACGCTATTTTATCTATAGACTCTAAGTAGTACATTACCGGTAGAGCATAATCAATAGTCAGCCAAATTAATATTTCGTAATAATGTGCGTATAGTATATGCATGTGGACAAACCATACACCCACAACACGTGCACCGTTAACACACCGAGTAACGGAAAAACTCTTTAGCCTTGTAGAGTGGTACATCATATTAAGTATTTCTGTGCGATTCATCATTTTTGAATTGAATTTCCTGAATTAACTGCAGATACCACTAGTAATAAATAGTTATTATTATCTATTCGCGTACGGGAAACTGTTTTTTATAGAATTTATTCACTTAGGATATGAGCAAGTGTATGGTTGTTATTTTATTATTTAACAAGTTTTTTAAGTAAATCGATTGAAATAAAATGAAATTGTCTGCGACTGCAAAATGAAACGAAAATCGGTAAATCTGAACATAAAAATGAAATACGAATAATGATAACTAAGGTACTTTTTGTGTTTATTAAATACTACTTAAATCAAAGTTATGAAACTCACATAATATAATAAGCTACTTAAAAAAACGAACCAAATAATTTATTTAGTATTTATTAAAAACTTAGAGGAGAGTGAGAGGAAGAGAGAGAGAGAGAGAGAGAGAAAACTTTTAACTTTTAATTATATTCATCTTAGCTTTGTATTTAATGAGTGAACTTTTTGCTCTTAAGTCGACCGCAATAATCAATAAAATGTATAAAAATCAGAAGTATAGGCATTGAACGTTGGACATTCGTTTCGATTCGTTCATCTCTTTATACGTACAACATTTTTGTACAATTATTTTTTGATATAAATTTAGCGGTAAATTAATATTTTACGAAAGTTTATTGAAAAATCCTTTTTAAGCAACACTCGCGGTCCGGTTAAATATTAGTGGTAAGTTGTTTAAATCTTAAGCGGTCGTGAACTAGAATTTTGGCATAGTAAATAACTTTTTCAATATTAAAATTAAAGCAATGCACCTAATGTTACAGTTTAACACCAGTTTCATTTCTGTTCGAAACTAAAACAAAACCTCCCATACCATCTTATGTAAACATAAATTTTAATAGCAGTTTCATTATGAAAATCTATAATTATCTACATTCACATAGTGTACACGCAATTTATCGTATTATAACGTATGCGTGCCCGCGTTAATGAAGTCTGAGACTATTGATTTTATGGCGTATCCGTTAGATACTAAAACGAAGCGTTTTGCTCCAATTTTGTTTTTAGCTGGAAATTTTATAATTATTTAAACCATTTCAGATACAAATAACTAAAAATACGTTAAATCAGATCTTTAATATAATAATATATTATATATAATATTGAATAATTAGGACAAATTGTGTGAACGAAAGTTAAACTTTGTCGAAGAGAATATATAATACGTTATATTTTTATTTTAAAGTTCTCTGTAAAATACTAAAAGCCATTTAAACTGCCAAGAACTCGTACAGTTGGCGAGTCAACTTTGCTTCTTCGTTACAAAGACACCACAACAAACATTGTTTTAAACGATAGTAGTTTCCACTCCGTTAAATTCACTTCACCCCCTTTACCTAGTATATATATTAATTAATATTAATTTAGTACAATAGGTATAAAATACTTCATGTATATATTTAATATAGACTTGATAGGTTTTGTAGTTTCCCTGTTCATTCTGAGAACAATATTATAATTATAACCATTATAAATTTATAACGTTTTATATTAAAACTCTTTAAAATTGTCCATCATCAAAGTTGTGTATAAAATTATAATATATTATATTATTTAATATGTTACGGCGATCTCGACACAATGTTATCTGACAACGATACGATGGTACGACGTGCTTTAACATAAGATTCAAGCTTAAATTTCGTTATGAGTCTGTTTTAAATTTAAATTATAATCTCATCATAAATACTAGTTGAAGTGCATTTCGTAGCCCGTTAAAAATTCTATTTCTTATACGTCTAAAAATTCGGTACTGTTGCACCTGTAAATGGTTTGACGCTATTCGTCGAGACATTGTCGTACTGGTGGTACCAGTGGATTTTGGGAGAAAAGACGTGTCGGATAAGGAAAAAGGGTGCAGCTTAACTTTCATTCTAAAAAAAAAAAAAAAAAACCCCGACGAAAATAAAGGGGAACACGGGACACTAATGTACGCGACGACAGTCGGAATGCGCGAGATGATTGAAGATGGTTTATTGAAATCGAACCCAGTTGTCGCGTAATTGTCGGTCTCTTGTTCACAGGTGATTTACACCGGTGCGTTGGTAACTATGTATATAATATGATAGTTACATGTTTAATGTTCATACGTATTTGTGTGTGTGTGTGTGTGTGTGTACACATCCGACGGTGTGTCTGAGGCGGATTTGAATAATGAAGACGAAAACCAGCGCCTCGCTGGACGACCCCACGCGACGCGTCTAAACCCCTCTTAAACTCCCTTTCCACCGGATAGAGCTTTATTATGTATTCGTATCCCCGGCGAAATATTCGACTCATTAGCAAATTGGAAAACGACGATCTCCTTATATTGTAATACTCGTTCCGTGCAAATATTCTCTCTCTCTCTCTCTCTCTCTCTCTTCATCTTTCTTGTGTTTGCGTGACTGATGCGCAACGGATGAGCGTGCGCGCGCGTTCTATACAGATTAGTAAAGCGATACAAAGCAACGGCACACAGTGAGCCAATATTTAGCTGGCCAAAAGTCCCATTTTTAAAACCTAAAAAATCCTAAATTTTATCGTTAAACATTTTTCATTTGAAAATTTTGTAGATACATTTAAAAATGTAGATCAATAGGTTGAATACAAAGTGAAATAGAGCGGTTTGATTAGAAATATTTATCTTTTTATTGAATAATCCCGATTTTTACGCGAAATACGTTAGTTAATTTTATCAAGTGATAATAATAAAAAAAAAATATTTTTAAATTTATCCACAAAATGTTCAAATGAAAAATAGTTAACAATAAAATTTAGGATTTTAAAAACGGGACTTTTGGCCAGCTAAATATTGGAATCGTCCCACTGTGCGGGGCAGTCCGAACGCGTGACTATTGTTTGTTTCAAAATCAAAACCGAAATCGTTTGGACCGTTCGTAAAGCGTTTTGGATTGTGTTGTACAATATCGCGCGCGCGTTCGATAATTTTTGTATTTTTTTTTTTTTTTTTTTTATGTACCGTCTCGTAAGGTTGGTGATATGCACACGTACAAACACATTAAACATATTGCCTTGACTGACACGCCGTTCGTGCGTAACCGACATTAAGGACCACGCGTATTCGTGCGCACATTCAGCGTACACTACGCGCGGTTCGACTAATTTTGCAACGACACATAATATATTACCAATGATCATTGATCAACGATAATGTCCGATACGAAATTGTCGTACTGATGTGTTGTCGTTTTATTATCGGTACTGGCCTGTAACGTTTCGCGGTTACTGCTGGCCGTGTTGTTCACGAGTCGTACCCCACGTCCAAGCGTTTCATGTGCGCACCGTAAACGTGCGCGGTATTTCTAAATGTAAAAAAGTCGATTGTTACAACATTCGAACGTATTTTTTCGTAAAATCTAAAGTGTAAATGGTACGCTCTATTACGCATTGTGTTCACGTCAATTTATACGCCATTAAAATCGTTCATATTTACCATTTATATGTATATTTGTATAATATACTCATGGGTGGATAGTTTTTAAAGTCCGTACACAAAATGTAAAATCGAAATATACATAATGTGTAGTTGTGCAGCACATGATATCGTACGGATCAAAAAGTTGGTCAGATGTCTTCGATTTCCCTGCGCTGTGGATATTTTGTTTTATTTTTGTAACGTACATATTTATTTTTATCCAATACGGCACAAAACAGAACATTTTATTTGAATATTAGTACTTTTCAAACACAATAACAGGTATAATAAGGCAATGATAAAAAATTAAAATAAACCACCTTCTTTTTAATATTAATAGTTATATATATATATACTTTGTTTGATTACGTTGTGTATATAATATTTTTCAATTGGGATTCATCCTTTAGTATAATTCATAAATAAATGTATTATACGATTTGACCTTTTTTTTTTTTTAATAAAAATATAAAGCAAGTCATAAAGAAAAAGAAACATATCATGTACCATAATAACAGATCCGCCGTATATAATATCATCTGTAATGATATCTTAAAAATGTCTAATAATAATAATATCAAATAAATATGAACAAATTATAGATAAACAAAAATTCAACGGCGTCGCTGCAATCATTTTACTTATGCTTGTGTTAAAATATAATAAATAACATCGAGGTGCACTTTTTTTTTTACTTCTTTTACAAAGCAAATAAATAATAACTTCGTGCACATCACACGATTTTCATCCGTGCATGAAATGAACCGTTTGTATTACATGATATAAGTATAAGTTTGGATCGAAAAAAATGAATTGAAATAATACGTAAGTGCATGCATCTATCTATGATTAATATTAGAGTTGAATTTAATATTTACTATATAGTATACGACTGCTATCGAAACGCTAACGGACGAATTTTATCCACGACCAACGTGATACGCCAATTAGAAACATGTATTTTTAACGAATTACAAAAATTGAAACGTCAAATAATATTCTATACTCGTATATATATAGCATAATACTCGTGTACACACCCACACACATTGTATACATCTGTACGTGTAGGTGTGCACGCGTGGGGCATAGCGGTTCGTCAACGTCAATATGATTCGCATATTATGTGTACCTACCGTTTTATTTGTCTTCTGTGTGTACCCATAGCACACATACGCATACGGTCGTTTCGATTTTAAATTTCACTTTATTTTCCTGTTCCCGGATATGTGTAAATATTTTTTTATCGATTTCCTGTAAAAATAATTTCGTCTACACGTACCGTTTACAATATACACTATATATTCGTAGGTATACAAGACTGTGCTTATTTTTCGTCAAAACCTTGATAACCTACCTACAAGCCACCTATTTCTGAACGTCCCCACGGGTGATTCTGTCTTAAATAATACGTTTTGCAGACGTACTGTTAGAAATAAAAAATATAAACGTCTCATCGAATTTAATTTATCGACGTACATGGAAATGATACAGTTTGGGTAAATTAACATTTGATTGTGTCATTTCATTGTGATTGATGTGTATTTTGCACATCCAATACAATTTTAATTGACTCGGACAGAGGACAACTGGTTTTTTCGAGACACAAAATAGTACTTGTTAATGCACTAAATTTTGATTTAATATAGATATGTAAAATTACATTCCAGATTAGAATCTTTTATCAAATCATGAACTTTTTTTATTGAAATACCATCATCTTCGTCCAATTCCATAACGACACTTTTAATTAAAGAAAAATGTTCACAATAATAAATCGCAGCATTGATCCATGTTCTCCAACTTGTGAGTATGGGCTCTTGAGGTAAAGGAATATTCGGTGCAATACTTCAGAAATTTTGTACTCGAGATGGAGCTTTAAACTGTAATCTAATTCCCTTGCATACTCGATGCAATGCGTGAGCTACACAAGTAATGTGTTCCATTTTTGGATTAAATATTTTAATGGTTTTACCAGCTTCACCATATACGGTGCGGCATCCGATAAAAATAATAAAATATTCTCATCCCTAATTCCTTCAAGCCATACAATTAAAAGCGACTTATCAGATAATCGATTTATTGTTGCGTAGATAGCTTTATCTAATACTTCCGAATTTAAAAGAAATATTTTACCTGGGCTATCAATTTCTAAGGTGCCTATTATTACGTTTGCCACATAACGACCAGCTACATCTGTCGTCTCGTCGATCGATACCCAAATTTTCTTTTCAGATGCATATGTTCTTATATTATTAATTGTTTCTGTGTAGCATTCTGTAACATATTTCTTACGCAATGTTGATTGATCTGGTATAGTTTTATTTGTATACTTCTCAAGAAATTTTCGAAATGATAGTTGAAATAGTTTATAAAGTGGTATATTTGAACATAAGGCATAAATCTAGTTTAGGGGCCAAGCGATTTTTTCAATTTTTTTTTATCAAAACTCGTGTATTTCATCGAGTTAAGAACGATGGTGCAATCAAAATTTGCCGCTTTCGTTTAGTTTCGAAATTATGGCCTTCCAAAGTTTTGGATTTTACGTTTATACGCATGCGCGCAATACTACTATAATGACGCGCGGAGGACCATTTTTGTTATTTTTCTGTACTTACGTATTCGGTATACCTTTTTTTTTTTTTGAAACTTATGTAGTAATGTAGTATGTACCCTGTGACCTACTTGAGGTGGTGTTGTATAGCAATTCGGGGGATATTTTCGATTTGAATGCGCTCGGCGGAGCCGAGTGGGTGCGACACGAGTTTGCAGAGCAAGCGAGGGGAGTTTTGCGAAGTGAGCAAAGCGAACGGAGCTGCGGAGCGAAGCAACGCTCAATGTTATAAACAAATGAATTATAACAATGTTATAAACGTTCCCTAACAGTTAACACGTCTGCCTGAATATAAATTAGTGAAATCAAGGTAGTCACTGAAAAATGACAAAAATGGTCCTCCGTGCGTCATTATAGTAGTGTTGCGCGCATGCGTATAAACGTAAAATCGAAAACTTTGGAAGGCCATAATTTCGAAACTAAACGAAAGCGGCAAATTTTGATTGCACCATCAAATTCAGTGCCTTATAACACACATTTTGGGGGAAAAAAAATTGAAAACGAGCTTGGCCCCTAAACTAGATTTGTTCCGAACATAATAGGGCCTTGCATAAATCGCAGTTAAATGTCGTTGCTGTCGATGGGCCGTTTAATAAAGTCTGAGTAGTAGATCGTTTTTGTTGATTTCTTTTTTGTATACCCATCATATGTTTATCAAGTGCAACATGTTGAGAAACTTTAAATTTTTTTTCACCTGCAACTTTTAGGTCACAGATTTTGCAATTAAGTATTGTCCCGTCAGTAGTAAAAATGTTGTCACCGAATTCGCGCTCATGTGCACGTAAATGACAAGCCAACGATTGTTAAGGTTAAGGCATTTTAAGTTTTAAAAATATATTAAATAAATTCGAACACAAACTAGATAGGTATGACACCACACGTGATTACAGGAAAAAACGATTAAACTTGTCGGCATAACGTATTAACGATTACTGATATCGTGATTCCGCGAGTCGCGACAATACTCCGTACATTAGCACTCAAATATAAACCCCAATGGAAATTCCTATAGTTAGTGAATGCCAAATAATATTATTGTAAATTTAGAAATTGTAAACAAGTCAATAAATATCGTTATCATTGCGTCTGAAGTCCAGGCAGTCAACGTATTACGAACCACTACTTCCCACTCGGTAATCACTTTGACAAAATCGATGAATCTATTTTCAAGAATATTTTCCGATAAGGCGATAATTTTTCACTACAAAATCAAGAAATATATATAAAAATACAATTAAAATAAATTAATAAATAATAATTTAGATAAAAATGTACGTAAATGTTTTAAAAATGTTAAATGTGCGTGTAAATAACAAAAACTAATTAAAAAGGCTAATAAACTGTCAAAAAAGTACCAAAAGAGCATTTAATTACGAATATCATAAAAAAAGAAAAAAGAAAATTGCATATTTGAACTCCGTGATGGATGAATCGAATTTCGTTTTTGATTAGCTATGTCCTGGAATACTAAGAAAGAAAATGCAAATGCTACAGAATCCTAGCCCTATTAATATGCTATATAGTAGGTAATGTGACTTGGACGTTGGTATAAAATATGACATTCCCGCGGCTATCAACTATTCGTAACGAACATGATTTATGTTATAATTCATAAATAAAACATCATCGTGTACGACTTCCTTTATGCAAATAAAATACGCGCGCCATGTTGATCACTGCTGTACCTTAACTGTTTCTGTTTCGGAATTTCTTATCTAAGTGCCCTGAAAATGTAGCCAATAAATTGTGAAAAAATGCATACATTCATATTGTACGTATCATGTTCTAGGCGATGCAGGAACGTTGAACGAAAACTACGGAAGATACATAGGATCCTTTAAAGGTCTTGCTCATGGGGTCCGCGGGACCGTGTACGCAGTAGACGAAAACACGCTGTACGTCCGAGGATTTTTCTATGATGGTATTGGTCCGAGTAAGTACCCACAACTATACGTACTATTTCATAAAATCGTCCCCGTGACACTATATTATCATATGCAGTTATTCGTCGGTCGAAACGCATACGTCGCAATAACGTTTTATCGTTTTCAACGTTTTCGAACAGTTCGGTGTAAGGAGTGTTACGAGCCGTATACGGAATACACGTGCGCTCGTTGTGGATAGGTAGTTTAAAAATCGGTTTTGGACGAGTGTCCGATGAAAATCGTCTTACAGACACGCGCTATTGTAATATACTTCACAATAACTGTCATAAGAAGTTTAAACGAACTACGTTCTTCATCATCCGAAGTTCTGGGCTTTCTTCTTTTTAGTAATAAGCGCAGAGATTTTTCTGAATTATACCTATGACAAAAATATTCATATTAACGCATTTTAATGCGTATGCGTTCCAATAGTAAGCTTACACTGCTGGTAGACCATTAGCATTGTAAATGATCTAAGAAAAATAATTGCCATATTCGCATATTTGTCATCAGATGTTGATGATAACTAAAGCTGGGATATATATTTCTATTCTTATTACATGCTGTATGTATTTAAATTGGAAAAAATATGTAGTAGAAAATAGAAAAAATATGCAATAAAAAAAATTCAGTAATATGCGTAAACGGGTTAAATTAAAATACAATTCAAAACCATTTTTGATAAATTAAAATTAAAACAATGACAAACCATGTATAATTTTAAGTTTTCAAATTTGAAACTACGACGATTTGGTATTGACACTGACTTATATCTACTAAAAGAGCGTTCCACACCACAAGATGTTATCGGTGCATGCTTGACGGTTGTTATTTCACTAGGCGAAAGATTGAGTGCCTTCGTTCATAATACCCCCAAAGTATGTATTTTAAACATTTAACGAACTTAAGTCCCGAATTTCTGTTTAAAGCGGCATGAATCAGTAATAACCATTAAAACAATTGACGGCTTTTTAACAATTACAATTGAACGGATAACGAATAGGTATTTTCGACCCGGATCCGCTATGTTCACAAATAACATTATGTTATCAATGTCAAATCATGTTATGCGATCCATAACGAGGAATGACGGTTATGAATCGTGATTATACTTGTGCAACTTCGTTCGATGTCCAAAACGAATTTCTTTACACATCTGTTACGTAAAAAGTGCCTATGAACATTGGAGGTGGATAGCCAAGTTAATTATATATGTCGGTAGTTATTAATTATGTACTATTAATGTATTGTTTTTATGTATTATACATAATACTATAGAATTATTTTTTTATTCTACGCTTTTAATTTCAATTCGTTGTTGACTTGTACTTGAAGTATAACGCATTATAATTGACCGCTAACAGTGTAAGACTACAGCACTATTGCCGTTCGATCAACATGTTAGTCGAATCATGTGTATTGAGTAATTTTCGCTAATGAAATTCCGTTTTGCGTGTTCATTATTTTCCCTCGAAAACGCGCTTCGTCACTTGTTGAATTGTTGGCGTTGCACACTAATTAGCCGGTAGCACCGATAATCTGTCCTGGGTATTTTATTTGCTTGCAATGTATTTTCTTGAAAGTCAATGGTGAACTGTTGTTCTGTGAAATATTGTCGTGGAAGGTAACGAATATCACCATTTCTTGGTAGAATTTTCCCTTATTGGTTAGCACGAAACTGCCGAAACGTTGATACCAAACGTAAAGTACGTAAAGTGAACATTTTCGCTTAAAAATGTTAAACACACTATAAGTATTTAATTTTCTATTTTAAAAATCTTTGTACATGTGTGTTTTTAAATTAGACATAAATAAATACATTATTTATATATTATGTATTTCTTTAATTTTTAGCTGCATATTTTTGGGCCGGTAAATCATCAAGAATATCTCCGGACGGATTTACCATTCCGTATCCCGAGGACTATCCGGCAATGTAAGTACGACACTAATAACGATCTAATAGTTCACAAGAAATGTATTATAATCGAATCATTGTTTTATAAGGCTTATTCATTTCGTTCTGTTATAACAATTGTTAGTTAACTTCAAACAAAAATTATTTTTGCAACTTAAAGCCGACAAATTGTATGTGTATACCATACATTGAAATACTCTGAAAAATTGTAAGGATAACCGTTGAATTCTACGTATTGCATTTAAGTCAAATTCTAAACTCTATTTTATTTGGTTTTCTATAAATAAGTTTTACATAATATGTAAAATGTATGTAGGGTGAATTTTAAAAATCAAGACTCGTGGTATTGTTTCTTGCTATTTTACATCGGTAAGTGCTTTATACGTTGAAAAAATCACCATACTCGCATTTATTTTGTTTCGATATAGGTAAGTTCACTCGACCATATAAAAAAATATTTTAAGCGAACCTGTTGATTTTTTTTTCTATACTGTAAATCAATTTACCGTCAAGATCAAATTTTAAATATAACTATATTTTAATAGCATAAAAATATCAAACATAAGATTTAACTAAAAATGCAACGATTTTATTCACTTCATCTGTTACGATTTCTAAACGAATATTATTCGATTTGATGTTGGATAGATTTCGATATTTACATTTTTTCCGGAATAAGCTTTTGTTTCGATCGATTCCGTTTTCGTTCACACGCAACATGTTATTGTATCATAACGTACGAATCAGATATGGAAATAACGACTGTTTGCACCTAATACAATTTGTTACGTAAAATATATTCTGCGCACATTTCGAATTATTTTTTCTCGGCAAATAGTTTTTTATATTTTTATTTATGTTTTTATTATATACGCGTTTGTAATTCGCACACAGGTATAACACATTATTTTAATAATGTTAGTAAGCACCTAAATACATAATTCTCACATACACATTATCATGATTGTAATCCAGTTCCGTGAACAAACGGTGCTACGACAGGGTTGTCCGTTAAAATGTACTGTAAGTGAAATTATACGTTTTACCAACAGAACTAAAAAGAAGTTCAACATATTTTTTACGGTCGCTCTTAAACAATGAAATGTCAAAGTTTTAAATATCCAGTATTATAGTACTGTGTATACACATTGCTACATCACAAAACTACCGCCTACGCTATAGGCTGCTTTTCAGAAGAAAATATTTTTCTACTTTTGTGTGGATTAAGCTCTGCGATCAATTATTTATTTGTTATTCATTGAATTGTCAACGAACCCATTACAATTATTGTAATCGATATTAAATGGAACCGTTTGGGGTATGGAAACGCACGGTGTTATGTATATTACACTTGAGAAAATAATTTATGTTTAGATTAAATTACGCACATGTACTGTACATCCCTACATCGTTGTCAATCGAGTATAACAAAATGTACTTTTTTAACATTACGAACCTATTCCTGGATATCCAAACGCTTCGAATGTTGCCGGTGAACATTGATAATCATACAATCAACATTGTCACACAGATAGACGTTTTCAATAAACGATAGCCCTAACGGTGATTAATCGAACGCATTTTTCCGCGTATGCATTCGAACATCACGGTAACGGTTAAAAAAAATTGTACAGATGTACCTATGTGCTAGGTAAGGTAAGGGTTCGAATAGCTACCCGGGCGGTACACATCTAAACCCGTCATCAACTTGTCGTCGGCTATGTAACCCTATCGACGTCTCGTGATGTATATATATTACATATAGATGTATATATATTACATATAGTCGAAAGAGCTTTCCGAAATACCCAATACCACCCCGCACGACAACTCGTGATTACGTATACATTAGTATTATACAGAGCGATCCATTTGATTTTCTACAATCGTTCCCTCAGTGAGTTTCGACGGTTAAAGATATATTTTTGTTTATGGTTTATTTACGGAATTACACGTCTACTCCGTTTTTATGCATATAAAATATAAGAACTATGTACAGCTGTACATGTATACATAAGGTTGAATATATCGTACATCGTATTTCACGTTCAAATAAATAGTCTATCTTAAAGTATATATTATGTTGTTTAACCCGAACCTGATATAGAAATATAAAAAATTTGGCATTTTACGCAAATTTTTTTTTTTAATATATTTTGCTTATTTCGCTCATAATTATTTAATACGATAAAAGTTGTATTTAAAAATAAAAATAAAAAAGATCAGTTGCCTATCCCGCCTAACATTAAAAATCACCCTGTTGCTTAAAACACAGGGAATGGAATTCAGGAAAATATTATACTTGAACAAATATTATAGTGATGATCAAAGTCAAACGAATGTTGGCTAAAAATATAACAATCGCACTTAAGATAGAAAAAAAAACGCAGTAACGATTTTTATTGACTGTATTGATGAGATAAGTGTTGTGCGCCAATGTTTTACTGCGTACGAGATGAGATGGGGCGAGTTCAAGAGCATTTATCTCGCACAGCAATGAATATATGTATTCGAATAAAAAATCGTATTACGATTTCGATACCGTTTTTTAATATGCATAATATATATTATTCTGTTTTTGTCGTTTCACAGGGAACCGCCCCCGCTACAGACGCACAACAATTCCAACATCATACTGCGGTTGCCGGCTGGGAAACGCATCAAAGACATCAAATGGCTGTCGGTCTGGTGCAGGCGGTTTACGGTGAGCAAAAAAACGATACGAATGTACTCGTATTATCTTATCTCATTTCTCACATCGTATCTGCGCCTCACGGTTACTAACCTAATCAGCGCGGCACATCATGCGGAAGGGGCGCGTATAAAAAATTACGTTCTTTTTTTATTTTTTTCTAAACGTTTTTTTTTCCGGTTTTTCATTCTCCGTGACGGAAGCGTATAGCAGTTACACCCCCTTCCGTTTAACAATAATACGTTTGAACGTCGGAAAATATGCGCGAGCGCGCGTGCATGCATTACGAGCGCATTTTTGTCACACGAACAATTAAAAACAATAAAACGGCAAGCGTGTTACGCGAGTTTGTTATGACGATTTTTCCCGCTGAAAAGTTACGGACGGGGAGGGAAAAAAAAGTTTTAAGTTTCACGCGAAACAGTCGTGCACCATACGAGTGTCCCGAGCGTAAGAACGTGACTGGCGGATGTGACACGACAACTTCGGTTTTTGTTTCAATTAATAATAATTAGCCGGGGCTGAACGAAAACTTTTATTGTAAAAAAAAAAAGAATGAGAACAAACATAGAGCCATGTGATAATAATAAAAACAAAGCGGTTATGATTTATATACGTATGAATATAGTTTTTTTGATTGTATTTTTAAACGAACCACGAAACATTATTATTTCGACATCGAATGGAAGAAAAAAGTACCCCCCATATATATAGCTTTTGTAAGCGTCGAAACCCAAACTTTTTTTCTCTTTTCTTTAGTCACCTTTCTTTTTCTGGGTTTTTTTTTTTTTTTTGTTTCATATTTTTTAAAGTAATACGTCCACCAACTCTCTTTCTCTCTCGATATATATATATGTGTACTGTATGTATACCCCAGCGGCGGTAACGGTGGTGGCGAGTGATGGCCGTGACTGAAAACTGCCGTCTACTCCCGTGCGGCGTATGGAGTGGCATAAAATCAATATTACACTTTTTGCCACGGCATTTCAAAAATCACGTGAAATAAAAGTAAACCGTTTACAACAATGAACCGTATTTTTCGGATATTCGACAGTATTATATATTTATTGATACGTACACACAATGTACAATATATATATTTATAAAATCACTTTTTCACACAAGACGCATGTGCATTGTCTATCCGCATTCTTCCTTCGATATCACTATTTAATATAATTTTCCATTACAATAATACGACGTGTGCATATAGACGAAAAACGAATGCGGTACGTGACGTAGTCATATTCAGTGTAACATTGTATTTACATTTTAAAATTCATCAACTCACTGTGGTTCTTAAATCTTTTTTATTTATCGTTTTATTTTTATGGATATTACATGTTTTATACGATAAGTCCGAAATCATAACGACATCGATATAATCGTTTAATTTACACATACGGTAGATAATTCGAGTGAAATCAGACGTTCATTGATTTTCAAAGGCATGTTTTATAATTTAGTAACGAGATTTATCAAAACGACTATAATTTACAAAAATATATCATATAGTTATTGAGAATTTTCGTATCGAATCTCGGCGTTATAAACTCGAACCGTTAAGTGAATAATAAATGCAAAAAAATATAAATAGTGTTTAGGTAAAGATATCTGTATAAAGGTTTATTTTTTATATTGTACAATTCATTTTAAAACAGCATTAAATTTTTAATTTACTTACGAATTCTTTTTTGAAACTATGTCATAAGTGCTCGAAGAGTTTTTTAAGATGCGGTAATAAAATCTGAATTTATCATCTCCAGAAATTCTTCTGATTAAAATATACAAATTAATTTTAATCAACATAGTATTAAAAATTCTTTATGCATTATAATACAGTTTATAATTTACATTTAGTTATAATAGGGTGAACTATAGTTTTCCAATGTTGCTGGCATACAAATAATTCTTTTCTTATTGTGCACAGTTGAAGGAAAATCAGTTTTATCTACATGTTAGTGGCACAATTAGATTTTGACGTCTGGCGTTGAAGACGGAAATTAAGAATTTTATGGACGGAAAGAATTAGGATAGTGAAGAGATAAATAGAAATCAATGAGGATTAGATTTTACAAAGGAAAAAATAAGTGAATCGGACATTTAATAAAAGTAGTACGACCCTTGAGAAATGATGATAATAATTGAAGGAAAAATTAATGACTAGTGTTGAAAGAAAAAACCGCGAATGGTGTTCTATGTAGATAATCGGAAGAGACACAGGAATAAAAATGTTTATGGAACTCAAAAGAGTTATAAATGTCTGGTAGAAATCAAGGGATTCATTAGTAGTTTGAAATTTATCTCGAAAAAAGTGTCACAATAGTTACTGGCTCTTTTCCCGATCCTATTATTTTTCGTTTTTTCCGTGTATCTCGTCGCGGATATCTCTACCGAATTCAAACGCGTCGCCAGTGTGCGCGCCAAGTGCGTTTTTATATCGCATCAAATCGTCGCGATAAAAAGACTAGCTGTTGCACGGGCGGAAGTCGTTGATGGCCGAGGTATCACTGCGCTGTACCCGGTATCCGTATCGTACGGAGAGTAATAAAAATATTAATAATATTTATACGTATCGTTTTCGGAAGGAAACGATAACTGGATCGACGAAACACGTTAGTTCCGATAGCACCCCGTGCCCGATATTTCTTTTCTCCCCCTCTAACCTAACGGGGTGCGTACACGAGGGTAGTACACGTATACAAGTACCGTATAAATAAACGCGCGGGGCTCGACGGTGGCGGGTGATTGCACGGCCGCGAGTTCATTACGATGTACATAATAATATAATACAGTGCACGGACCACGACCCTGTAGCGGCGAAGCTGAGCTGTGAGGGTTGCATCCCGGTGAGTGCAACCACCGCCATCGGGTCGTTATCGCTCGTGTGTGTGTGTGTGTGTGTGTGTGTGTTGGTTTGAAATTAAATCGACACCCGCCGGTCCAGGTCGGATGAGATTGCAGAGCGTATAATAATAATACATATACATATATAGTGTATAGGTGAATCGGGCCGACACGGTCGTTTTGTATTCCGGTCCAGCGCGAGCGAGGGTGAGGCTAGGGTGACTCCAATACGAGGGGTGGAAAACTGCGGCGGCGATGACGGTAAAGCGTGCGCGCACACACGTACACAATTTTACGTGTGAGCGTGTGCCGTGCACGTGTGTGCGCGCGCGTGGGTACACTTATATTATTATTCATGGGAGTACGAAAAAAAAAAATCTCGAAATTCAAATCCGAAAGGCGTGCCGAGTTTTCTATTTTTTCATTCCCCCAACCGCTTGTTCGTACCCGTACACACGTATACGTATAACATTATACTCCAGAGCCGGAGAAGGAAAGCTTTTTAAATTCACTTACAACGCGGCGCGCGCGACCACTAGGTGTACGGTGCCGTACACCGACTCTCGGGGCCAGACGCTGCGGCGGCCACGTGAAAACGGAATATATACGTTTAATGCACTTGAGCGCGTTATGTACACACGCATAATATTACACGCACACACGAAGAGGTGTAGAATGTCTAGGTGGATTTTTCTTATTTTCATTTTTTTCATCCCCGCTACTTTTCTTGCACTCGTCACTCGATTTTGTAATAATAAAATACGAATCCGCGATAACAATAGCAGTACAACACCTTTACGGCGACGCCGCGACGAACAGCGCGTTATCAACTGTATCAAATGCGAAACGTAATCATTACGACGCGTAAGCCGAACGATTAATCAACTCGACACTGGAAACCGACGCGGCCCTACCCTCGCGTCAGATAATTTCATGACGTGCGTTTATGACCGAAAATGAATCCCTGCGTACAGCCATAAAACGACGCGAGTATAGTGGCACTTGTTATTTATACCTTATAAACTGATACCCGGACGAAATTGTTTTCCGAGTGTTTTAGGAGTTATTTTGTTCTGCAGAATCGACCTTTCTGCATTTTTCGTATTAATATTTTATTAAAACACAAGAGTTTTGAAAAAGCGAATTAAATAAAAAAAAAAAAAATGAACTAGGTATTCATTTTTATAATTTTTTTTTTTTTTTTTAACTTTTGTCGAATGTTTAATAATCCGTGAAAATTTTAAATTTTCAAACGTATTTTAAGTATTCTCAAACACCTATAATTTTTATTCTTTAATTGATTTATAATCGTTGAGAAATAAAACCATTGTTTTCAATTTCTCACCCGCAACGGGTTAAATAATATAAATAATTCATAATAAATACTTACTTGTAACTTTTTAATGCCTAAATGTAACTACTACATTTTACTTAATGCTGACTATAATATGAATTTGAATTATTCATATACGTATGGTTCAATAAGTAAGTACACCATTTCGATTATGAGTGAAGCAAGGAATGTACTTTATACATGAGGAAAAAGGGTTCTATCAATGCATTATCAAAAATGATACGTACATATAATATTTACTATCAACAAACTTTTGGTTTCCCCGTTAGTTGCCCAACTATAGACCAGTTGTCAAAAATTAGTCGAATTATTAAAAAGAATTATGAATTTCGACAGAATGTATGGCAAGTACGAGTATTTGTCAGTTTTAAAAAAGTTTACGATATCATTCACCGGGAAAGCGTTTTTAATATAATGGCTGAATTTAAGTTTCCAGCAAAACTAATAACGTTAACAACGATTACAATGGTTTGGACATGCTATGCGAAGAGATGGATCAATAGCTGTTAGGGCTGCTATAAAGTTTCAACTAAGTGGAAAAAGACCGACAGCTAGACCAAGGAAGTGATGTTTCGATGGTATAAGTTAGGACATAAGGACGCTAAGCGTAGAGAACTGGAAGGAAATTATCCAGGATAGGGAAAGATGGGAGGCATTGACGGTGGCCCCGAAGACTCTTAGAGAGTTATAAAGCTAAGAAGAAGAAGTTAGTTTCTTATACATAAAAATATGTGTATATATTTTCCGTACTCTAATATCTTGGACACGTACATTGGAGCGTTTCTGTGTGGATTATTACATTTGCACATTACATGTAGTCTGATGATGATCGTCTTTTATTATACTATATTCAATAAGATAAAACGCATTTACATGTGGCGAATTTCGAATTGAAATCGTGAACGTGATTTTTTTAAAAAAAAGTCAACGAACTGGAGTTGTCGTCGTATCAATTGATGCAGAAATAAAAACATAGAGTCGTAAATGAATTTGAACAGTTATTTTTTTTTTAATCTGTTCACAAACAGCGTTATGCCCTTTGGATAGGTATGCAATTTAATTGCATTTTTTAAATTCGAAATATTCATCAAAGTTCAATGGTTTGCCCGGTAAATTAACTATTTAGTGATTAAAATAAAATTTTTTTGTGCCATTTAATGAATTTTCAACAACCTAGTTTTCTTTGAAATAATTTTAATTAATGTGTATGAAATTAAGTAAATAAATCAATTTTAATGCAATTCATGGAAGGTAAAAAAAAATTTAAATAGCTTGCAATTAAATTGTGTCAGCAAATAGATTTTCCGACGATTTCGCTAAATCAATATTAAATATTAAATTGCAATGATTATTTTTAAATATTCTAAAAATATTTCATCCAGCATGCAGCAAAGTCAAACCTGTTAATCTATGATGGCCTTTTATTAATCTTAACCATGTTTTCAATTTACAAAAATATAATTTTGGCCAATATTTGCAAGTTCAAGAATATGGAAACAAATATTATCAGTTATTATGATTATTATTTGGCTTAGAGCAGCGTTTCTCAAACTGTGGGTCGCGACCCCCTAGACTCTAGGGCCTAGAGGGTCGTGAGTCAATATTTGGGGGGTCGCGAGAAGTTTTATTAATTATACAGATTGTAAGAAATTTATGTTTTATTAAATTGTATAAATTATAGACTATAGAACTAATAGAAAATATTTAAATATTTAAATATTAATAATAATAATAAAAAAACTTTATTATTTTTATTATTATTATTATAAAGTAGTAAATAAGTAATAAAAGAGAAAAAAATTTGTTTTTTGAAATTATTTTTATTGATTCTGTAAATGTAAGACTATGGTCACGATAGATTTTTGGAAGAAAATTTGGGTCGCGGTCCTAAAAAGATTGAGAACCACTGGGTTAGAGGCTTCTAGCTCTATTAAATACACAAATATGCATGCATTTGTTCACAAAAAATGACTAAATACCTATGCACAACAAAATGTACCAGATATTATGTTGTAAAAGAAAAATAGACGAGTAAAATTATTAAGGACATATATAGCTCTAATAAATACAAAAATATACAATATGCATAAATACACCAAAAAATGACTGACTAGTAAATATGCGGTAAAAAAAGTGTTACTTTAAATTACATTATATTATCTGATAAATATCTCAGTTATGGTTGTAAATGTCTACTATTACCGTAGCAATATCTGTGGAAGATAATACCACTATTCGTTCCACAACCAAAAATGTTATGATATAAAAAGATAAACAAAAATTGATACCCGTGACTAAATTGACATATTATTGAATTTAATATCATATTTTAATGATAGACTAGTAATTTATAGTCCTAATTATTTATACATTACATTTTTTAAATAAATCAATACATAATATTCAAAAAAAATACGAGCCGTGGGTGGGGCGAATGCCCCTTCCCCCCTCAAATATGCCCTTGAGTAGGTATGGTATATTATTTTAGTTATTTAAAGCGTACATTTTCAATAGGCCTACACGTGGAACATATGAACATATGTAAGTACGCCCCCGTCATTATAACCCCTCTTTTAATTGAGAACATAAGCCATAAGGCGGTATGAAGTTGTTTTGTAAACTGTGAGCTCAAATTTGTTTAAAAAATGTAATCTATACCGGAAAATATGTACACCTATTATTAAATATTTCATACTACTGTGTTCAAGCATATTGAATTAAAAAATGATATATTTTGAGATCAAAGGTGATTAAAGTCATGTTGTATTATAGCATCAGATTGTGTAGGTTTCTAGTACATACTAAATTAAAATAATTAAATAATAATAATTAATTTTTTAATTTATAACTGTAACTATTTGATATAAGATAATTTATTTATCATTTACTTGTGTTTTGAGTATTAATTGAATGGTTTTATTAATTTTGTTAAAGTGACTAATTAAATTTTCTGCTTGCTTATTTAAACCTTTAAATAAAGTCGAATTGTCAATTATCTACGATATAGTTTAATGTATATGCCATATATTTTGTTGTTAATAATATTATTGGTTTTAATATTTTTGCATGTAAATTTTAGATCAATGAACCTTAAGGCTACGCATTTTATTTCATTTTTTTCTACACAAAAACTATTTATTTATATAAATCCCATACATGTTTGATGAATGCAGAAATTCTCGGTTTAGATTAAAAATCACATCGTTGTAAAAAATAATAAATGTATTGATATACCAATTGAAACATCATAGAATTTTATATTCGGTATTGTTATGAATCTGGAATAGCCGCTTCGTGCCTGCTTGTAATATATATATTTGTGTTATCTAATATGTAGAGTACAAACGTCTCATCCCCATAGCGATGACCATGGCGTGACATAAACACTTCGATATGGACAGTTGTTGATCATTAATTTCATAAGCTAATTATTAAGACTGACCAAAATTCAAGAAATAAACGGAGAACTACGAAAGATGGAAAGTAGAGTAAAGCTCTGTCCATCCGAAATTTGAACCGAAATGTCAATGGATATTTATTTTATTTTTCCTGGCTGCTATATTTTGATATTTAAATATGGAGTAAAGAAGTTTTAGTCTTTCCCGCGATAAATGGTCCGACGGACAAGATTCAATGGATGATAGGTAAATCTGTATAGTTATTGTTGTTTGTATAATTATTTGTATTATTATTATTGAAATATATTGGCTGGTATACATAAATATTTATCAATATAAAATATTGATTTCGAAAGTGGTTCTCCGGTAACTGGGGCCACCTATAAAATTTAAGTGTCATCTTTCAAGTATTATACTACATGAATAACATACGTCTTGCCCTATAAATTTTTCAGTCTGCTCGTTTGAAAATCGCATACCAGGCGACTTGCTTGTTGTCTTTCGCAATGAAGTCGTATGACGTACGACAAGAATAAACCACAACCACGTTTCATCAATATTTTCAAGCGCGATGGACGAATGCACATATAACGATATTTGTTCGGCAACATACACCTAGGGCGAAGTAAATCATAATTAGTTCATCGCCAACGGCTTTTTTGCTTTGGATACTGTCATCGAATGTGCGCCCGATCCACGCATATAACCGTAGCACACATGCATGTGCACCGAACCGATATACGAGACGAAATGTTAACGTCTACAAACATAGACCGACCAGCCCGTTTTCCAAACCGCGTCTTTCCTCCATTTACTCCAAAACCTCTCACATCCTGGTCCAAGTACACCACCGAAAGTAGTCTCGCACTGTACAAAAAACTCACACTTCCAGACAAGACCGCATTTCACAAAACAAACGAACAGCAATTCGACTGCCAAATCTTCAGCTACCGTACGGCTCCAAATATGAATTGTGATTCTCGGCTATGTAGTTGGTTACCGATACGCCTGTAGCCCTGTAGTATCGCGAACCTCTTAAAGGTCGTAGGCGTCGAATTGCTAGCCACCACACGAGACGTCTAAGGTCAAAGAGATCGTTCTCTTGCCACGTCGTGAACACCGTGTGTAGCTCTATCCCTTCCCCCCAAGACAAAGAACCTCGCACTTCAGAATACAACGACTGTAGCTCTCAAGTACTCACATCTCGCACACTCACTACCAGGTGCACTGCGAGCAGTTCCACAATAATTCCATCCTTTCCAAAACATCACACTAACAGACAAGACCACAATTCACCAAACATACGAAAAGCTACCGTGCGGCTCCATCTAAGCAACCAGTTGCTCCTCTATAGGGGTGGTTACCGACGATTGTAGCTCTCTAATATCACAAACCTTGCAATTCGAATGTTGGATTGCCAGCTACCACACGGGATATAAAAATCGTTATAGATTTTTATTTTTATTTTTTTACGTCGACAACATCGTGTGTAGCTCTTACCCACCCCCCCACGAATGAACCTCACACTTCTAAAACAACCAGATTTTTTTGTGATTTACGAACACTCTTCACATACACTCACGGACGGACCAATCCTTGCCGATCGGCTACCTCTGTTCAAAATTCTGTCACTCCCCAACAAGTACCTCTCCCTTCCACGATCTTCCATACCACCGGTAGTAGTCCCATACTTTCCACAACCTCACGCTTACAGACAACACCACAATTCACCAAACGTACGAAAAGCTACCGTGCGGTTCCAAATAAGCAACAAGTTGCTCCTCTTGAAGGATGGTTACCGACGGTTGTAGCTCTCTAGTATCACGAGCCTTGCAATTCGACTATTGAATCTTCAGCTACCGTACGGCTCCAAATATGAATAGAGGTCCTCCTCTATGTTGTTGGTTACCGATAAGCCTGTAGCCCTGTAGTATTGCGAACCTCTTGAAGGTCGTAAATGTCGAATTGCTAGCCACCACACGAGACGTATAGGGACAAAGAGTTCGTACTCTTGCCACGTCATGAAAACCGTGTGGTGTAGCTCTACCCCTCCCCCCCAAAAAATAGAACCTCACACTTCAGAAGAGAACAACTGAAACTATCTAGAACTCAGACCCCGCAAACTCACTACCGGCTTGTCATTCTTCTCACTCTATTAAAAATCTCATTACAGCCATTAACTTCTCGTCTCGTTCGTTGGCCCACTCACTTCCAATGGTACAGTTATGTGCTCGATCGGGTGTTGCACGAACTCTGACTCAAATCCAAACCATAAGGGAAACGATGGTATGAATTTAAATATGATTTACAACGCCCTACCTTCTTGGCTCGTTCACTTCCCGTCACTGGTATCTGCAATGAGTAGTCCGGAATTTGTTGATTGCTCGTTCTTATACGTTGCTTGTATTAGGAATTAAAGGCCGAATATCTGTTAATTGTAAAATGTAACATTAAATTATTATTCTTATACTTATAGATATATTTATAATTGAATAAAAAAGTATAAAAGACTAGTAACATTTATATTAATGTAGTGTTTTATGAAAGAAATGTCCGTTGCTATGTATGTTACGTATTGTTTTTTTTCTTTCAGGCCTGCCCTATGATTAGTTGTTAAACTGTTTTACATTACTTTATATATTTTATGTTCAAAAACAGTTTACCACTACATTTTTATGTATAAATACGTCATTTAACTGCTGGCTAACTCTTTATTTATAAAATTGTTCCTAATTTCTCCCTTATTATTTTTTTTTTTTTTTTTTATAAATTTGGTTAGGTTATTAGGGCTTGTGATTATATTATAATTATACCAATAAGTATGCAACAATTTTGTTATATCAACCTTTAATTATCTAAATTCATAAATTTATTTGTGATCGTTACCTGTAAAAAAGACGAAACATAAAATACACACAATCATTATTATACTACTACTTTTAAGTAAGTTTTACCTTAAGTACGTATATTTTATTATATTAAAAAAAATGTTATAAAAAAAATGAAACTATGAATCTATTAAATAATCAAATTTTAGATGAATATTTAACATGATAAATCTCGGTGATTTGATAACATGCGTTTCATAGGGAAAAAAATCGCTCTTTCATGAATTAAAAATGTAAAACTGATCTGGTATACGAGTATCGTACATTTTATAATGTCTCAAAATATCTTCATAATTTATGATGCTTTACTCTGATACTTTTATTTTATATGTGAATATAATGTAAAATCAGCTAAAATTATCCAATCTAAATAGGGATTATGTGACTAATACGAGAAAGCAGTAGGTAGAGGTATAATATTAACATAAAAAAAAATATGTTTTTATTGATCTTACATTATTATGTTTACTATAAGAATACACATAACAAAGATACGTATATTTTTATAGGCATTTAATATAGTTTTTGTGATTTTTCTGATGTTGTAGTTTCAATGTCAGCTGAATTATAAATATCATTCATAAGATTTCTTAGAATTTATTTAAAAAATAATAATATTCATAATTTCATTATACACTTTTTTAAATTAAAAATCATAAATTTTCTCAGTAAAATATTTAGTGAAGAAAGAACAGTACAATAGTAACTTGAATGTTGATTTATTCTTTAGTTGTTTTTTCCAAAAGACCTGCAATTCACGATTTATAAGGATTTTTTTTCTGTTAAGAGCTTAGTGAAGATTGGTCATTCTACTATTGTTTGTAAAATATTTATTGACTAAGCATATTATTAAACAACACAAAAATAAAATTACTTTATCAGTTTAAACTTTAATTACATTGATTTTAATAAAAATGAATCAAACTGTGTAAAGTGTAAATGAATAAAAGTAAACATCTAAAGTACCAATCATCGATAAAATATATGTTTCTGATTATTATTTTCGTCTAAATATTCATCGCGTTGTAAATTAAGATGAATTTACTGTTGTGTAAACAGTTTGATAGGCAAAACTATTGACGCAATATTTTTCTGCAATATTGTTTTCACATGGTTTCATATATTTTGAGGTGATTAAATATAAAATTATGTACAATATTCTACAAGAGTTACTAATTTTAATACATATACCTTATGATGGTAAAGAGTTTTATATTACATAAGGATAAAATTCTTATATTTTTATAGGCGTAGGATTTAGAGAATTAGTAATTTTTTGTAGGACTTATGGGACACCCTATGTATATAAATGTATTTATATATATATCGTTAAGACCTTCTGGGAAAGTAATGAGATTTGTGTACGTGATTATCTCTTTTGTGAAGAAAAAACTGAAAATTAAGAACTTTCCAAAAAATAATAACTATAAATCCGATTTAAAAGTTTTTGTTTACGAGAAAAAATGTACACGAGTTGTCGTCGGATAAATGATGAGAATCGAAACTTATAAAACGCTAATAAATAAGTATAATTTTATTTATAGATAAACATTGGATGTTATACAGGACGAGGGGATTATTTAATTTGCTTGATACGCGTAAAGTATTAAGTTTAATGACGTTGAACAAAAATTTTTGTATTGATATAAAGTAAAATATTTGTCTATTGGAGTAGAATTCGTTTTGATATAATCCAAATTTGTATATATTTAAACGTTACGTTCGTATAATAATTTCTACGTAACTGATCTAGATTACGTACTGAAAATACATTAATTATTTTGTTCAAAAGTTTAAGAACCAAGATAAGCTACGGCCCATCATCAGGCCTGTTTTCCCTTTCAATACAACCCGACTACCCGGGGACATCAATCGATAGACATGTGTACATTATTTCGCTGTACAGTTTTCGAGCACGTGACGTTTACCGAGTGCGACGACTCCAAAACGGATCTCAAAGGGTATTTCTAATATTCACTCTCCGACCGGTGGTTTAAGGGATGGGGATGATGAACGGTCGTTTGATGTTTTCTCTCTCTCGGCACACGTATAAAAAATATGCACATACATATTATGCAGGGCTAGGGCCAGCGGCGGCTAACGGAGTGGTATTAAATTAAAAAAAAAAAAAAAATTAAAAAATAGAAAATGAAAAGTCGGCGCACGCGTATCGAAACGCCTCATCGATGCGTTTTTGCGGGTATGGCGCACGCGCGCTTTCGTCGTGCCGGATATTATTTTCATTTCGAATTAATGACTGGAAATAACGCGTTTTCGGGCCGGCGACGGTGGTGGCGGCGGCCGTGGATTAGGGATGGCGACAGCTGAATCCTCTCTCCGCCCTCGAGTCTTCACGTCCGCGGGGACCGCTGAAAATCGTATACATAAATAGCTTTAATGGTAGTTGTGTGTCATCGGCTGATTAACATCTATGTATCTACACCGTCGGTATTATAACGAGCACGCGACATAAAGCAGCCGCGAGTTTATAGCCGTCCCCTCTGCAGTCCGATTTAGGTGTAAACCGCGTCACCCGAACCAGCGGCCATGAGTTCGCAACACCGATTCGCGCACCGTAATCCGTATTATCGAAAACGCAAAAAATAAACGTACCTACCCACAATGTTAGGTAGGTGAAATCGTTTCGTTGAAAATGTCTTTCGCCCCGTAACGCAAAATTTTTTTCTCGTGTTTTTTTTCCTTCAAATTTTATTCCTCCTAAATATTGAGAATGGATATCGACAACAAGAACACGTGTGTACCGACCATCCATTAAGTATTTTAGAAGTGTTACTCCCTTTGGATAAGGGTCGGGAAACGTACGAGCGGAGATTTTATACGCGTTATACGAGTACATAACATAACATATATGAGCGATCACAATCAGTAATACGTTTCGGTTTCAGGGTAATACGCACCCGTGCCCATGTGACATCGTCCAGCGAGGTTTTAAGTTTCAAAAGGTACATAAAGGCCCGTTCGATTGGTTGGTAATTTTTCGCACGGCACAAGTTTTAGTAGGCTCGACGTGTTTGGAAATTCTACGTTTAACAAAATAATTTAAATATTCCATTGGATTCCTGTACCCGTTAATATTGCGAACGTGTCTACGTGGCAATCTGGCTGATGACGATCGTTCCCCGTTTCGGAATATCAATGTCGACTTTTACTACACGTGTATAAACATTTCGACTAAAAATCGACGGGCTAATTTTTTTCCTGATTGTTCTAGGTCATTTCGACCCGTTGCCTCTTCAACAAACCCTCTATACGTTTTTCTGCTTAGTGACGGATTGTGACTGTTCAGCACTGCCAATGTCTTAAGATCTCCATTTCCTCGATCCTCTTCCCGTTATCTAAGCCTTTCCCTCGATTGGCTTTTATTATATTTCCATTTCATGACTGTCAGTATGAATTGACCTTATGCTCTCCATATGTCTACAGTTCACCTTAATTTATGGTGCTTGTGTTCAACCGCTATATTGGGTTCGTTAATTAAAGTAATAAGCAATTTTTTAACCTGATTTCGTTAGCTTCATCATTTTTCCATGACCCAAGCATTCTTCGCAAGAATATCGTGTTTTCGCTAGATTTGGTAGAAAACTATCTGCTCCTGGGACATGCAATTCGGTTTGTCTAAGGATCCAATTATTATTGACTTTATTTTATTCCATTTTTTTAATCTCAATTGCTTTACGAAAAATTGTTTTTGTTCTTTACTTTTGTGACTATTTTTGATAGTTCGATAATCGAGAGCCCAATATAAACTTAAATCCTCTTACGTACTGCTATCAAACGATTTAAACAAATTATATATTTTGATTTTATTTACGTATGGTCTAAGATGGAACATATACTGCAACAGACGCGTATCACAGTAACGCAAAGGGTCAATTATCAAACAATTTCAAATAAGTTTTGCTACTGGCTCGTGATCCGAATGATTTATGGGTTATCATGTTTTCCACTAAATGTTTAATGAAATGCATTTCAGTATTTAAAACTTGAAAGGTGCATTTTTTTAAAAAAAAAAAATAAATAAAGATATTCACAATTAACTTTTTTAAAAATGTGTGCGCAAACGAGTTAAATTTCACAAAATGTACGTAAACGGTGTTCAAACTATAACTGTAAACTACATATAGTAAAAACTGATTAAAGTATCGTCGTGGTGGTTACTGTAGAACAACAATACGATCCCGATATAGGGTAGAAGTGGCGAAACTTTTAAGTTTTTTGGATCCGGTGCCCAGATTTGACTATCAGGTTTTTTACATAAATTGACGTGCCAACAAAAGTATACATAATATTTAGTTTATTAAAAAAAATAACGAGATCAGGTAACGATAATGGATACGCCCCACAATATACACAACCTATATAATGTAACTTTTTAATTAAGACGTTTTTATTTTTATTTTAATTTCATACTATTACAAGAACGCTTATGATAAGTGGCCTAAATTTATTTTTATTTTATTTATGTATAGACGAATAGTGAAAGAATTAGAAAAAATACGATAGTAATTAAAATATTTAGCTGTTTTCGTTCTGAATTTTTACTAATGTTTAAGTTAAAACTTCTCCTCTTGCGTCTCTTAATCTTTCTATGGATTTTTATCGCCTTGCTATTCCATAAATATTTGCCGGTTCTGTTGATGTTTTGTTACATTTAAGGCAGACATGTATATGCATTGTTTCGAAGTCACGTGTACGTCGACTTTTCACCGTTTTTCGTTTAACCGAAAAACACCGACGGACAAGTGATAGATGCAACTGCTGCAGTAATTCGATACTGAGGCTACACAATTTATCGGAGCGTGGGAGATTTTTCATCCAAGTAGAATTACTGTCTCCTCGTTGGTGTCTTCTACTGGCGCGGTGTCATCGATCACCGGTGCTATTCTACTGGAACCTTACATAGCAGTACACTCGCACAGTTATCCCCATGGGATCTTATCGAATTTTTCTTCGTCGCAGTCTCGACCCTCCTACCCTCCCCCGATTCCAAGTTGCAGTGGCTGTGGCAGTTGCAACGTGCGAATGGCTTTTTCTTTTTATTTATTGTGGTCAATGAAGTGAAAGTGGGAAAAAGTGTAATCACTTGCCTAAAAAACTCTCTCTCTCTCTCTTTCTTTTTTCTATATTGTCTTTATAATAAGTTGACTGTTGTACGACGAAAAATAGTCCATTAGATGAAATAACTTAACTGTATATACGTATGTGTACGTTATACGAGTGTAATCAATGGTATTCACGCGTTACTATGATGTTTGAATAGACGCTTAATCAAAACATTTTTCAACTCAAGGATTTCAAAATATTTGTCAATAATCAAATTGCGATAATAAAAAGACTTTTACCACAGTGTAAGTAGTCACGTGTGCGTTCAAAGGAGATTGGCATCACGAGGACTTCTTCCTTAAAAATTGGCCGGATGGAAATTAAATTTAAACGGTTCTGAATTTTTATCGAATCCGAAAATCCAATGGCCAAATATTTTGATGTCAGGAATTTCATCCTAAGATTTACCGGAATATAAGCGTCCAACAAAATGTGCGTTTCATATTCAATATGATTCGAACTCGGATGAATTGCTACATCGTTTTTCATCGTTTTCAAAGATGCAATGTGTAATTGCATATTGTTTTCGTTTTGCTAATTATTGTCAAAAACGGAATCCATTTCAAGGAGCAATTATATGCACAGAATCAAACTGTGCCTTAGTAGCTGTCATAAAATTGGGGGAATTGGTCATGGGAGTATTTACATACGTTGCAAACTCGTCAGAAGTGGTACACTGCAAATCCAACATTGGCTAAGGAAGATGTAGTCGTTGTTAACTCTCCGGGTATACCAGTATTGTTATGGCAGATAGGACTCATCGATATCCATCCGGGACCTGACGAAGTTGTACTGGCAGTTACACTAATAACCGCCGAAAGAGTGTTAAAGCGACCTTTTGTGAAACTTGTGAATTGCCAGTAGCCAAGTTAAGCCTAGACAAGTCATATCTGAATCATTAGTCATTCCTTTTTCTTCTTTTTTTTCCTAATATTTTATCTCAAATTAAAAGAATTTTGTAATATTATATTTTGTAATTCTGTATTGTATTTAATTACTCCACATTTCGATCGTAAAAACACACTAAGTCAATTCAAGAGCTTTTAAAGGGTTCTTTCGAAGACAGGGGATGTTGGATACAACATTTACACGTGACTACGTTATGCACGCCACCGGCCATGACAGTCACCATCACGCCGCATGCGTGGATACGTTAGGTTGTTTTTTTATGTATATTGTTTTATTCTGTTGCCATTTTTTGTCCTTTTTATGCCGTTTGTTCTGTTGTGCGATTTTCTCTATTCAGTGATACGAAAACGTGTGGACGCATTTTCGGCATCAGTAAAAAAATCGGTATACTTCGTCAATGGTGCTGTTGTCCTGGTGCTACCAGGTCGGAATGAGTGGTAATTAGATAATTTTGTTATTGCACTCGCTTTGATTTCTTTTAGTTATTTTTCAATATTAAACTTTAGCTGCAAGTTAAATTAAAACATTTTATTTATTATATTTGAATCATATATTTAAAATAAGGTTCTTTAAATTACATACAGTCCAAATTAAGTTTTTTTTTTGTGTTATTTACTTTCATCTTTTTCCCGAGAGCCTTTTATTGTATAACCGATTATCTATACACCCGTGAATGAACAAGCGCAAATAGAGACGTCAAACAATTATAAAGAAAAAAAATGTTTAAAAATAACTGGTTTTACAATGAACACGTAGTACGCATCTGATACATGTGATAGTTAATAAAAAAGGCTTTTAAATAATTACTATTATAATTGTCTTTGGTATTATTTTTGGAAGAATTCGTGTTTATAAAATATATCGTATTAACTATGGATTTTTATTTATTTGTCTTTATACTGAAATTCAGTTTCACATATGTTTTTCCGGTCGTTTCCACTTGCGACTTAATATTAATATATTTATTAATATTTACTTATTTATATAATAACTAAAAGTTATTACGTACAATTTTATACTCATCACTATTAATCCTTCCAAATATTATAATTAAGAATCATAAGACCGTATAAACACCATCATAAAGCCATCATGAAATAAGCGAATATTATTTTCCTATGGGAGGAAACTCAAGTAGTAAAATATATAAATAAAAACTCTGAAGAGAAAAAGTGACGAAAAAAATTAAGTTATAAATGAAAATAAGAACAAATATATAGAATGCTGAGTGGGTTTTCGGAAATCGTTTCGTATCGTTCGCCCCAACGAAGGTTAGAAATGTATTATCGTTATATATTTGATAGCAATAATAAATCGCAATTCGAAAAAAATGACGTTAATAAATATTAATTACGTTATTAAACAAATAATTTATATTTTTAAATTTTGAATTGTATTTAATAAAGAATTTTTACAAAATTTGCAGAGAAACTTTATTGAAAATTATATCGCCTTCGAATAATGAGAAGATCGTATATATACAAAAAACATAAATAAGATTATTTTTATATTTCCGATTGCTTTTAATATATAAATAAATAACAAGAAGTTTATATATAGAAATAAATAAATATACAAGTAAATGTTTAGTTGGTAACATTATTGTATTTGGTAAAGCAAGACGATTAAAGTTTCGAATTAAAAATTCATCATCTGGTTAACAAAGCCAATCAAGTATTATATTTATATACGTCTAATGATGAATTTTTAATTCGAAACCGGTCGTGTTCTACATGTATAATAATACTCCAGACTGAGCATTTATTTATTTTTATTTCTATACGTAAACTCTCTGTTTATTTAATTATATATAAATTTACGAGTATTGACCGTTGATCATGGTTTTTAATTTTTATTATTTTATGATTGTTTTCAATAAAAATCACCGTGCGTTGCGTCTGATCGTCGATATAACGATCCTACAGTTCTGAGTAGTAGTAAACCGTGGTGGTACAGAACAAACCGAATCAATGTTAGCCCTAAAACACCTGCACACTGTCTTCGAAAATACATTTGTAAAGGATTTCGACCGTGAGCTTTATCGACGTACGGACGACGTTGCTTATTGTAAATCTACAGCCCAAGAAGGGAAACTGCCCCCTATTTTTTCCGATGGACGGGGATCGGTGGTTACTCGGAAAAACCATTAATGTATTAACTACTACATACACGTGTCTATGGTTTAATAGGTGGTGGAATGATTGTTGCTCCACCAGTTAAATTGTGGCTCGGCGCCACTGGAGGTGCGCACAGCGTCCCCGTGGAAATCGGATCGAAAAATTTGTTCGGTGTCATGCATAGCTGTTTTGAATACGCGTCTATGCGCGAGTTTCTAATGTTGTAGCTTTAATAATACCTAACCTGAAATCCGTAAAAAAAAAAAAAAAAAAAACAGTACAGTAAATAACCGTGGTGAACGATTTGCGGCGACTCGCCCACAAAGGAAATCACGAAGCAGAAAACATTTTGTCGGACAATTATTGCTCACGCAATGCGCCGTGACTAGAATAGTGCATCGTAATAAATAGATTCAATTACGATACTATTTAGAAAATAATTTCGTGCAAAATTAATACGGCGTTATCCGATCGGCGAAATACACATAATTATTAAGTTGTTATATAGGCTGAAAAACGATTTTAGTTTACCACAAAAATCGAATTTTAGAGGCACAGAGGAGTTTTTTTTTTTTTTGTCTTGTGTGTTCTTCGTATGCGCATGATTTCGGTTATTTGCATTTTCCGATAAAACTTGAAATGTATTACGAGTTAATAGTAATGAATAATAATAGTCTATAAAATAATCGTAATCACTTATAATTTGATTTATTTGATACACATAATTAAGTTTAATAATTTCCAGTCAAAGATTGGAGACACAAAGATTTTGTGTGCAAATTACGTTTTCTATTAAACGATCAATTTGTATGAATAATAAACAACAGTTCTTTTATATACTACAGGGTAATGCATTTTGCGAGATAAAAACAATGCATTTAATATTTTACGGGCGGATAGAATATTCAACATTTTAATAGCATATTTAAAAATTTCACTTTCTTAATAGATGCATCGTATCGTGAAACGTTTGATACATTTGCGTAGGCTTAATAAAGTATTTACCGGGAAACGCTACTGAAAAAATACAAATACAGATTAAAACCAAAAGCAATTGGTCTGTCCGATTTCTATAACCATTATATAGTCGATTATCAAGACGACTTTCTCGTTGATTTGGGGGGGGGGAGGTAGCTGTTTGGAAATTACATTTTTTTTTAATTTTTTTTTTTCGTAAGCCCTGTTAGGTGGTACGATTAATGTAATTTAACACCTGTTATCCATCAATGCGACGCGCAAAACCAGTGTTTTCATTTAGCGTGCTACTCAAATTAATAGTCACAGGCTAAATGAATCGTCACCATTATTATTGTAACAAAATATCAATATCACGACGTTATTATTTAAATTGAAAAAAATATGCACTGCGAGTACTTGTTTTTATTATTTACATTAGATAACAGTGGAATAAAGCTAACTCTAAGACACGTCGAACATTGTAATAGTACATACAAGAAATAATAAAATAAAATTAAATTAAAACAAAGCCAGGCTCCTAAGTTAAAGCGTTTATGGTTTAGAAGGCGGGTTCAGAAATTAATATTTAGGACGGGGAAAATGTTGACAGTAAAATCGAATGTTTTTACACAAATACTTATGATTTTCTCTTGTACGTAATATAATTGTTCAATTAAATAATAATCCGAGATATCGGTCAGGAGACGGGATGAAGCAACGACGTCTATTGGTTCTGGTGCAAACGCTCTGACGTCGTTGTCCTTTCTTCGAATTCCTGCGTTCCCCACCGCCGCGTGTTTTTATTTTTATTTCTTTTGTCATTGCTCGGAAAAACCCGACGAAAAACTTCTTACCGTTGAAATAAATATAATGTATATATATATACATTACAGATATGGCAACGGAAAGCATTAGATATAAAATACAAAAAAGAGAAAAAAACAAACACTTAATCTGATTACCCGTTGCTGAATTAAGTACCACGTATACCTAAACTATGTATATACACCAGGCACGGATCCAGAGCAAAGGTTTGGGAGGATCCAACTACAATAAATTATCAACATATTCAACATAATATACTCGTGTACTATATCAGTGGTATATCCAAGGTAGGGTTAAGTGGTAAATACTACTCCTTTGAGCTTAGTATATTAAATATTATTAAATTTATGTTTTATTTTTTATATTTTTGTTATTCTACCACAATATTCAATTCACAATAGCCACATCAAACATATATATTATAAATTAAATTATTATTGTTATAATACATAGGTATTTAAATATCTATTACATACTCAACAAGTTTATGAAAAACATATAATGTAATATATCTACATATTCTTTACATAATAATAATCCATCTAGATCCATCCCTAATATAAACTACATTTATATAGGCGTAGTACAGTTGTTTTCAACATGTGCGTCAGAGCTCCCAGGGGCGTCGTCGATTATTATCAAGGGATCCGCCTTCGTAGTAAAAACTAAAAATAAAATTTTAATACAGTATTAAATATAGTTTTTGTCAATGGTGCGCGCGCGCGAGTGTGTGAGACCGATCGGTCGGTGATAACCGTGAATTAGGTCTATTCATGTGTTTACGATATTGAGTAATGGCATATTTCGATTAATATTTACAAGGACTCAATGACTGGCCCCTAATCTATCAGTTGTAAAACGCACACCGCTTTGTATTCAGTGTGTTAAATGCGCTACGGCTACGTACATCGACCGATATTTATCACGATAGTATTTTGTTCTGTGTTATTTGTTGTGTCTTTTCTGTAATAATAGTAGATATAACTATGGATAAGTTTTTGAATTCTCATAGAGAATGCGGTTGTTCAGAATTGACAAATATTGAAAAGGAGAAACGAAAATTCAGAAAATATGATGATAGTTATTTGAATTTTGGATTTACGAGCACTGTTGTGAACATCCCCAGTGTGTCATTTGTTCGAAAGTGATGGCTTTAGAAAGTATGATTCCAAATAAAATGAAACGCCATTTGGAGACAAATCATAGAAATTTGGTGAACAAACCACGTGATTATTTCGTATCAAAGTTAAAAGTAATGGCTCTACAAAAACATATTTTTACAAAACAAGCTACAATTCCATCTAAAACATTACGTTCTTCCTATAAAGTAGCTTGACGAATAGAAAATAGTAAAAAACCTCATAATATTATCGCAGAAAATATAATTTTACTAGCTGCTATTGACGTAATGTCCATTATGATTTGGGATGCTGCTGCTAAACAACTGAAAAATGTACCATTATCGGATAACACTATTAGAATACAAGATATGGCTGAAGATATCAATGAGCAGTTAATTGAAAAACTCAAAGGAAATAACTTCGCCACTCAATTGGACGAAGCAACTGACAGCCATAATGATGCCCATCTTGTTTGTTGTGTAAAGTTCATAGTAAATGACGTGTTTCGTGAAGATTTACTTTTTTGTAAAACTATTGTTGGTAAAATAAAAAGCAGCAGATTAATTTAATATATTAGATTCTTTCATGAATAAAAACAACATTGTCTGGGATAGATGTTTTGGTGTATGCACCGATGGAGCTTTATGTCAGGTGATTATAATGGTTTATCCTCATGCTGTATGGATGCACTGTATTATTCACAGAGAAGCTCTCGCTTCCAAAACTATTAGTCCAAGTTTTAATGAAGTCTTGCTGTCTGATATTGATATAGTTAATTTCATCAAAACTTGACCTATAAAGTCCCGGTGTTTTGAACAAATGTATGAAGACATGGGAGCTGAGCATACCTCTCTTTTGTAATATTGCAATTCCCGTTGGCTTTCACGAGGAAATGTGTTGAGAAGAGTATTTGAACTTCGGAAAGAACTTCATTGTATTCTTCTTGAACAAAAACAAAACATTTTGAAAAATTTGAAAATTAAGTTTTTTTTATTAAGACTATCGTACTTAAGTGATATTTTTGAAAAAGCTAATATATTAAATGTATCTTTATAAGGTAATGAGACCCACTTTTACTGTTTATTGTTACTGTTGTGGAAGAATAAAATGGATGAAGTTGGTATGAATGACTCTTTCCACACATTGTATATGTTCCTTCATGAAAATAATTTAAACTTGATAGAATCTGTTAAATTATTATTCATGGAACACTTATCGCAACTTATTGTTCACTTACAAAATGATGTGCCTTAGGATGATCAACAATAAAATCGGATTAAAAATTTTTTACTACTGGTCTACCGTCAGAATTAACAATTTCTGAACAAGAACAACCGATAAACTTGTCCTCAGATTTAGTATCAAAATCCAAATTTGCTTCATCATCTTTACCAGAATTTTAGATAGCTATAAAGAAGCAGTATCCGATCGTAGCCAATAAGGCTATCAGGACTTTGATTCCATTTGCTTCTTCATACTTATGTGAAACGGGTTTTTCGGTCTTAGCAGTTATTAAAACTAAATGTAGAGCAAGACTGAACAACCGAAAAGTGAATAAGAATCGCGCTTTTAAAATTTACGCCACGATTTGATAATATTATGCAACAAAAATAATTACATCCGTCCCATTAAACATTAAAATAATTATTATCGTATTAATTTTTTAACTGTAAAAAAAAATCACAAAAAAAAAAAAATGTTTTCTATAATATTAATAATTACATGTTTATCATTAAATAAAGTTAGATTGAAATGATAAAATAATGTAAATTTGTTTGTTTTAAATGTTCGTATGGTAGCCGTATATTTTATTTCAAAACCAAAAGGAGCCGTGGACCTAAAAAGGTTGACAACTTCTGGCGTAGTATATAGTATTATTACTATTCAAACGTTTTCTGGGGTGGTAAATCGCGGACGTTAGGCGGAGAACATTTTTACCGACGGTGTACCGTGGATTATGAAGTTTGTTAATATTTGTTAATAAAGACCGCGCGCAGCACTGAATAATGTCTCTAAATTTTATATTATATTTGTGTTTTCAAAATCAATATAATAATATTATATCATGTCAAATAGTCGGAAAACTAAAATATTTCCATGCGTACGTTATTTTCAGTGTAACGTACCTAACATTATTGTTGCACTGTTCATTTCGAGACGCATTTCAAGCACACTTGCACACGGAATACGTTAAAATCGACATCAAACATTTATAGTATACGCGTATTACGTCTGTACATCAATACGGTTAATATGATCAAACCAGTATAAGCCGAGTCTTGGAATTTCCAAAAACATAAAAATATGTAATCTGAACGACTCGATATAATTTTATGTACCTCGTTACTTTTTCGTATAAAAACTATATATATATGTAAATCGAATTCAACAAGGATTTGTAGGATGAAGAAAAATGTAATTGTGGAAATAAACACGGACATTATTATAGCGTAACTTGCGCTGGCTCGGTCAAGTTGAAAAGCGATGTATGGCAGAGAGAAAACTGTCTGAGCGGCTGATAGCCCAATGACAATGGCTTGTTCGCAAGTGGACCGAGGCGGTTAATTATTTAATATACCAGCTATATCACTAACTATAGTCTTGGAGGCCAAATCGTTAATGAAATATGAACTTTTAGGAAACTTTACTTTGTGTATAGTCTCCTAAGTTACCTATAGTAACTTTCTGAAAGTATGACCAGTGTCCAGAATCAAACATGAACGCGGGATATTAACCCTTTCAGTGTTATGTAACTCATTAGTACTGTAGACGTACATATGGATCATATAATTTTAAGAATCCAAAACAACTGTTTTCATCAGTACGATAATACGTACTTATGGTGAACGAATTCAACGAACTAAATGAATTCAAAGTCACAATAAAATAAAAATCCGATAAACATCAATGTACTTATAACTGCAAGTAAAATGGAATATTTGTTTTATGAGAGCTCTCAAAGTATAATTATATATTTGATAAAATTATTTTTGATTACTAAGTCAGATTTATATTTTATTGCATACATTAATTATTGTTTTATCTATTGTTTATCTAATTATAATTCTGCTATTTCATAGTGATCTACTATTTTTGGAAACAATCACTAACTTAAGTAATAAATATCTGTTGGAATAATGATGAAAAAAAGTAAATCATTTTTTACCTTAAAACAGTAACTAATACAAAGTATTTAAAAAAGAAAAAAAAACAATTTTATTCCAGCATAGCAATACTGAAAAAATTAATCCAGTAGTGAAAGGGTTGAGACGATGTTATAAAAATTTTTTAATATAATATATTTACTTTTGTGCCTGATTAAACCCTAAAACTTTTAAGCTGTATTATACAGTAAAACGTTTAAACTGATCGATACTTAAGTAATGCGTATTTTAATGATTCCGGAACAAAACAAAAATCTCCGAAACGTCTTATAAATTAATATTTATTTATTTAACAGGTGAGATCCTTTTTTACATAATGTCTAAAAGTGTACACCATTTAATGGTGAACTTAAAAATATGCATGATGAAAAACGTGAAGTATACACAAGAACATTAGAAAAAGAAAATTAAATCTATATAATTCGTGGTGCCACGAAAAACATGTAAATGGAGCAGTATTTCTAGTGAATTCTTGTGGTACCCAGTGGAATATTTTCAAATTTTTTATGAGGGAGGGGGTTGAAATTTTTCTAAAAAATAAGTGATTGTATAAAATTATAAAAATATACACATAAGGTACGAGTTGATTATTATATTGTTCTATTATTATTATGAATACAAATGAAGAACTATTTATAATTACATGATATGATTAAATGCTTTCTACGGCTGACGATATTACACTTGTTTGTGATTTATGCGCATGATGAGTGTATCGTACATAGTGAATTCGTGTTGTTTAATATTATTGTACCACTATAAAAACAACAACACAAACGGTCTTATTGTTCTAATGTATATATATATATATTGCCGTAGGTGATATTATTTTTCGGGCGCTCCGCCGTTTTATTCGCGAGACGAACATGCGCACGATCCGGTTAGTAGGTTAGTTAGATTTTCGGAGAGACCGATTTAAAGAAGTGAAATATCACGAAACACCGAGGTATCATTTATTATGGACATTGTTTAGCCGCCCTTGCCGTAATCAATCTTGCGATAAGGTGACACGCGAGTCGCGAACCGATAGAAAAATACTGCGTCCCGTAATCGTCGTTGAACATCATAAATAATGTAAAAATTCTCACCTCGCAGGAACCCGCATAAAGCGTCTTGGTCGACGTTCCCGGGAGAAGTTAGGGATGAAGTGGTGGTGGTGGTGGTGGTGGTGGTGGTGGTGGAGAAGGAGGAAATTTCGAGGCGACTTCCTTGAACGTCGTTCTAAATCTGACCGCTGGTTTCAAAACACGCGTACAGCAACGGTGGGTCGTGCGTCTCGGGCGTCATGTTTTAAAAATTTCAAAACGTTTTAAAAATTTAAAAAGTTCGACCCTCTATGCGGTTACGGTAGAATAATTATACAATTATTGTACCGTCTTGCACCTTATCACGGTAACTGCAAAATTATACCTCGAGGAACATTGATCACGCCGAACGTGATGGTTTTAACATGATCACAACACGGTGCCAGGTGAAAACGAACCAAATGCGTTCGTTTCCGACCAGATCGTATGGTTCGGGTGTCCTCGAGACCGTAAGATACGTATGGCTGGATCAAGGACCTATTGGGCCTCGGGACAGAAATTTTATATGTGCCCTTTTGACAATACATGTTTTACAATGTTACTCGCTACGCTCGCAGAACGATACATTTTTTTTACTATTTCACAAATTGCCAATTGCATTATAAAATTATAAAATTAATAAGTAGAATATACAACTTATGCCTATACTTAAACTACTAATTTTAGTATGATAAAAAATGTGTATCGTCTTAAAATTGTTTGGGCCCCTTTCGCTTAGATACTCGAGAGGGCCTCAGAGCTGCCACCCCCGGCTAGACCCCCCCCCTTTAATCTGGCTTTGAAGATACGTGCACCACGAGTCGCAGGGCATATTTTAACATAAAAAGTTCTAGTCCCCCCCCTCCCATCGGTGATAATTGAATGCTACCCAGTGCCACCAACCAACACGTTCTCATAACGACCGCAGTGACAGGAGTTGATTCTCCCTGTATGTTTCTCTGGTAGACAATTTAGTTAAAGTGTCACCCAGTGAAAGTTACTTAAAACATGTTCTGACGAGTCGTATCATTAAAACGTCATGCGATCATTTACAATCGTACACAATCTTTACGATAAACAACAATAATAATAACCGTGGAATCGTTTGGTGTTCTCAGGTGAACTTCGGCGAAGTGTTCATACCCTCGACTTTGGATCCGCCCAAACCGCGGATACTGCCGGAGTTCAAACGTTTCGCGCACGGCCTGCGCTCGGGCAACATCAGCATCCTGGACGCGCGGACGTTCTACATACCGAACTTGCACTACGACGGTCTGGGCCCGGACGCGTATTTTTTCGTCGGAAACGGTTCGGAGCCGTCGCCGTACGGCGTCAAAGTACCAAATGAAGTCGGCAGGTAAACGGACAAACGGCGCGTTACCGTCGAAATGTATTCGGGGAACAATTCAGCGCGGGGCCGCGAAGCTCGGCTAACACCATTATTTTTTGGGGTGAAAGCCGTTATCTCTCATCGCTCTTATCCCTCGTGCGCTGTCGGGGGGGGGGGGGGATGTTCAGATGTCTCGGCCGAAATTTCAAACACCGGTTTGTTAACCGGAACCCTACCGAAATCGTTTTTCGATTTTCTTAGGAACCGATATTTGTCGGAAGACAATTTTTCGGTTCCAATTTTATTTAACTATTTCATATATTTAGGTGATAAATAATAATAGTTGATTAACGATAAAATTTCGTTGATGTCGTAAACGTGACGTGTGTTTATAATTTTATATTCCTACGATCGTTTTCTGGAACTGTTAGATTAACAGTGCGCATCATACTAGGCTACGATGCACCGATCGGTTGTTTTCTTGGTTACTTATTTATTGTTTAAAAAATTTTCTGTAAGTTTTTAAAAAAAAATATTAAACTTACCATGTCCTTTAGTCTTTATCAGACCGTTAAAACTGTATTCTATCATTTTAGACAATATTTACAGTAGATTTTTTTTTTTAATTTTTAAAAAAATAAATAAACCTTTAAATACCGGTATTGGCCGGAACCGAGACCTTAACTTTGTAATTTTTATAACCAGAACCGAAACCGGCACTTAATTTTTTTTTCCAAGAACCTATCAAAAAGGTTCCAAGCCCTGGTCGTAACCGTGACGGCGAACAGATTCGTTTACCGTTTCGCCTCACGCGCGTTCAGTACAACATTGCAATCGACCGATTTCCAAACACCGTGTTCGTTAGCACATCATGATTATTATTCACATTTAAATTATATTCTAGTCGCGCGTGTACAATATATCGCATTAGTATTGGCGAGAACCACTAGTGCCGCGTGACGGACGTTTCTCATGCCGTTTCCGTGTCCCTCTCCCGGAGGTCGTTCAGCAGACGCTGCGCGTCGTCGGACAGCCGAACGGTGTTTGCCGGACAAACGCGGTCGTCCGACTCGAACATCCTTTGCGCCAGGATCTCCGTCATCCTCGACGGCTTACGGTTCTGAGGTCTAGGGCCGGCAACCGGACCGCCCGCCGCCACGCACGCCGATACCTTGTCGCACGCGTCCGACCCGCGTCCGTCCACCGACACTATGGAACAGTTGTCGCCGCAGTAGTAGAGCATCTCCTGTGAACGAACACGAACACGTGCACGTCGTTTACTACGTCCAAGAGGACACGTCCAGAACCACAAGGCGGATACAAGGAGGACCGAGAACGCGTCCGAACCCATTACCCCCATTCAGCTACCCCCTACATCACGCGGGTCGGTCGTCGATCGATGGTTCCGCGTAACGTTCATACACGTCCGTCCGAGCGAAAACGTATGATTTTTTTTTTTTTTTTTAACGGTAAGAAAACGATCGACGCACGCGATCATTACGTGTCCCGTACGAGGAGACGAACGGATTTCGTTTCAAAAAACGATTTTATTGTTTTGAGATAAAGTTTTCGACGAAAAACGTTTTTCTCCGTGCATCTATTGACGCTAAAAAGTTTTCTTTTATTTGTATTTTTTTTTTTCAACAACATCAAAAACTTTTATTTCGAGAGATTTAATGCGTTCGGTAATTAATGTTTTGAAATCTTAGACCCACCCCCGTTTCAGATGCCGTTTGTATCCGCCCTCGCGTCTTTCCAAAACATCACTGACTTTTAAATGGCCGCGATACGTTTCGAAGTCACAGTACAATTTTCGCGAATCAAACGGATATCTGCCCACGTGTTCGAATTTTAATGTCCCCGCTTTCAATCTACTGGCAGCTTGATCCAAGCTCATGAACGTGCCCGAGTTCTTGTCAACACATCTGTTCTTCAGACGTGCGTATATTTCTCGGTAATCGACCGCCAAAAATATAATTCTGTGCGTACCGTAAAAAAATGGTTGGGTTTAATGTTGTCTCCGGGAAGCAACTTTTAAAAATATTTCTCGATACCCATCGATTCGATGAGCGAAAAATAAAAAATGAAAACGCTATTTACCGATTGGGAGCCGTTTCGATGGAATCGAGCCATTCTAAATCGTTTCTCGTTCGCGGAAAACCCGTGAGCACGTAACCTTTTTCCACGCAATCGTTCTCTGTTAATTTCTCCTAAGACAAAAGCGAAACGTTACATTTTACCCGAAATGATTCCATCGATTCCAAAAGGGTCGTGTGTGCATAAGCTTTTATGTAAATGTTGTTTATGCAGTTACTTTCAGCCAACGATGGCGCATTGGTTCTCGAACGATTCCGCTGTTGTCGTTTTCGTTTTCGTTGGTGACATTTTTTCGAAGCAATATTTGATCGAAGTCGACTGCATAAATAATGATATACACCGTGATATCGTCCGCAAACGTTTTATTTCATAAAATGCCCGTTATCGTGTATATATATATCACATATGTTTGATAAAATCGTTCATTCCATAAAAAGTTAACCATAGGAAACCATTTTTTTACACTTCGTGAGGTACAAAATAATTTAATTAACTGCATAACTTTTCATGAAATGAACTCATTTTTCATATTGCGTAATAATTTTTATCGATTGCTCAACATCGTCATGAAAAAAAAAAAAGTTAAATGTTATATTCACCGAAAAACTTTTTAGTACAACGTTTCCATAATATTATAATGATAATTTGACATTTGTGCCGCTTATCCGAAATAATTAAACCAGAAAAAAGATCATATAACCGTGAGGAAATCGCAAGAATTATTCAAGAGTTGAAGGTAAACGATTGTGTGATAATTCCAGTATCAAAAATTGAGAGATAATCTCCAGATCCTGGAAATTTAATCGGTATTATCGTGAAAAAAAAACATAAAATTAATAGGATAGGAACTGAACGGGGATTGCTAAAAGAGTGGTTTGGATCAAGCAATTGCGGATGACCACATCAAGTTTTATAACTGTTGATCAAGTGAATCGAAATTAAGAAACAGCTCTTAATGAAACGGTTTAGCGTTAGGTCGTTAAAAGTAATTTTCGGTTGAAAATAACGTTTTTATTTTTATTTCTTAAAATTGTTGGGCCAGTTGATGGAAAATATTACGTAATATGAAATTCAAGCCTGGCTTACACTTATAAAAGTAGTGACGTCCGTGATCAACGAATCAGTACAACTTTAATTCGAACACTGACGACATTGTCTACACTATTATATTTTTTTGTCCAAGTAAATTTGTCAGTAGCCAAAATGGAACCAGAACTGGTAGACGTAGTGTTATCAGTATGCGGAATTTTAATTCAAGAGTGTGCAAACCAAATTATTTCTAATCGTAAAAAAAAAAAAAAAAGTATGGGTGTGAGATTGGGTTGCTAGGCGAAATATTTTAGGTGGATCATATACGTTGCTAATGGAGCTCCGAGTGGAAGACAGACCAGGTTTCATGAACTATATGAGGATGAGCGATGGTCATTTTAATATTTTACTAAAAAAATTGGAAAACCGAATTCAAAAACTTAAAGCGCTATTTATCTATCGTGTTTGTTTTTATATTCAGATATACTTGTATTCCACAGAACTTCATGGCTTTCGTGCAAATGAATAAATTTCATTGTTTTGTCCTCGGACCATTTTTTTTTCTGCCATTATAATATTACGTACGAATAAAAAATAAAATTGAACTTTAAATTTAATATTTTAAACAACAAAACATTTTAATAATACATTTAACTAATTGCTCAATTCACCGAATGAATACAAGTCATATTAAAATGTTCTCGCCGCGTACGATAATTTCGATACATGTCCGTGCCGGCACGGGTCGGACAACACGACTTGTACCAGCTTGTCACACGTACGTGTGGTGTGTTTATATTATCAAAGTAGAATCCGTGCCACTAATTCGTGGTTCACGGACGTGACTGCTTTGATAAGTGTAAACCGGCCTTCAGAGTCCATTTCGTGAAAAGTTATGCAGTTAATGAAATTGTTTTGTAACTCGCGGAGTGCAAACAAATGGTTTACGTTTCATGAACACGGAAAACTTTTCGCGAAACGAACAATTTCACCGAACGTACGTGACATACACATATGTTTAAATCGTACCGTGAACTACGTCAAAAGTCTTGGACACCGCGCTGGCCGTGACGAAACGCCTGGATCCCTTAGGCCCGATAATGACTATACGTGGCGTGAACGGAACGGCCGACGGTATTTGGCACTGCAGTATTTGCTCCAGGCATAAATCCGTAATCTCTTCTATCGATTTGCCGCGGACGAAAAGTTCCTACATAAATATTACAGCGATGTTCGACGACAGTAATAAATAATAACAATAATAATGATTCATCGACGAAACGGTAAACGAACAATCGTAACGCGAAGGCTGTGTAGCGCTATAGCGCAGATCGCGATATGTTCATGAAAAAGTACACAAGTCATCAAAAAACGACTAAGTCGAATAAATATAAATGTTTTTTTTTTTTTTTTTTTGACGCAAAGTTTTCACAACAACAGCCTTCGAATGAGTTAAAAATATATTGTACTAACTTTTAACGTAAATCGGAATTTCGTTTTGATTTCGTATTCCAAGTTCTTATACCGTCGCAGCACGTCGGTTTTTATCGAATCACCGTTGGAGGCTTTTGAAAACGTTTCGTTTTAGTCATTACATTATTATTGTTGTTATTAGTATATTATTGTGGATTATCGATGATTCGAATGTTAACGTGTAAGAGCGAACCAAACTAATCAAGCTATCGAGTTTGCCTCTCGAGTGTTGTTCGGCAATATTTCTGGGGAGATATATTTTATCTCGAATCATCGATGTTTAAATTATAAAAATCCATTGTCCCATAAACACGTATCGAAGGTTATATGTACTTGTCGTCTTATCCGCATCGTTCAACACTATTGTGTGAGTCGGAAGGATTCCCGAGCTTATCATTCTTTCCGCTTCCTCCGGGCTGTTGGGAATGTCTGCGAGTGGCATGTCACAAACGAACCGCACAGTCGTACCGTTACAACATCACTCATCCTCATTAGTTTATCGAAATATTATTATGTTACACTTTTACCTAACAGCAACCAGCCTTTCCTCGGAGCTCCTTTTGCTCTCATGTACTCCGTCAACAGCGTCATAAAGTCGTGCTGACAAGCGTCGTCGCCCTGTAAAATACGCGTTACGTCTGCACATATTTACTCAGCGGATTTCGTCAGTTCGAAAGATACCGTTTTCATAGAAGTATTACAACAACTCCCCAATCGCCGCAATTCGTTTCTTGTTATAACTTGATAAGTGTATTTTGTTGAAACGTTACTAACCCGTGTACGTATATTATTTACACAAAATTGTATTATTTACTCGCGGAACATTGTAAAATACTTTATCGTAAGCGCTCGTAGTTTCCGTTATTCATTTATTCGTTTGCTTATCCTTTACCGCGAGTACGGAAACGAGGTCAATTAATGTTATAGGGTTTTTTCTGATTTTTATTCGAACATCGGCAGACGACATATAATAATCCGGTACGACCGATCGGTATCGGGGGAAAAAAATAAAAAGTGCGTTGTTCGGTGTTCGTTCGATCGAAGTCGGTGCGCCGTAATTAACAATTAATCTACAATCGCACCCGTTGAGTTTTTACCTAATATCAGTATTTAATAACAAAGTTAAAAATATCAAATCAGTTGGTAATGGTTGAAAAAAAAATTACACCCTCTAACAATTTACGCCCGGAGATGAATCCCCGTCTTCCACCCCCAAGTTCCGCTCCCGGTTAAAACGAAACGTGCACCAGTAAAATCCGGTAAACCGAACGCTCGATTATGTTTTTCAATACCCCTTGAACGGCCGGTAATCGAAATGCGTCTACGGGTGCGATACCGAACTGGCGCGGGCAAAACGCGAGGGGCGCGCGCGTACTAACCCGTTTCCTGCGCCGTCTGTTGAGCACGTTCCGTCGATCGATGGTCACCGCTCCGGTGCTGTTGGCCACGCCGAGAGCGACGCGCTGCGCTTCGCCTGAAACGAAAACCGCTGTCGAGTCGACCGTGGCCACGGAACACACGTCCGCGAACGGATCCGTTTTTACCTGAACGACCGCATCGCGGCGGCGTAGCGACGAGCACGATTTTCGGTACGTCCGCGTGAAGTCCGCGTTCCAGGTACCACGCGATGAACAGCAACGGGTCCGACGGCTGGCGCAAGACGAGCGCCTGGACCAGGTTCTGCGACGGGGGTGGTAAAACGGACAATTTGTAATGCACGTGCGAGGGAGGGGGGTTAAGGGCTGAGCGACGGTTTCGCGCGTGACGAGATCGCGAGATCGGAAACGGTCGCAGGCGGTTCGGACGAGGACGTTACAAGCGGACCGAAGGAAACGAAGCGAACCCTGCGGCCGAACCGCCGCGTTCCGCACTACGTGAACCATGGACGTCACTAGAGTCGAAATGTTGGGGTACCAAAGTTTTTAGAAAGTGTAAAAATAATTTTTTATATGTTCAATACGATAACCGGCTTACTGGCTTAGCTGGTTAAATCTTGATACGACCTACAGTGTATACACTGTCTTATTGTCCGTATCGGACTTATCACAAAATATAATTAATTTGGATACAATCAATATTATATACATACATATATATATACAATACAATCAATCAATACAACAACAGATAGTCTATGGTTCGTACGCATTTGAGCAATAAACTTGAAATATATTTTTAAAATCTATGACTTTTTTTGATGTGGCAAAAAAATACCTTTGGTAACCCCCGACAATTCCTGCGGTAACAAAGATACCCCTCGATACCCCTTAGTGTGACGCCTAAGACGTAAACATTTACGTTGCTCGTCGACACGAATTCGTTCATGCGGCACTGAATAGCACACACGAATGTTTTCGCCGCACACAGTTATGGGGTTTTTGCGGCGCAACACAAATTTTCTGCGCTGCAACACCAATTCTGGTGTAGACGTATTTTCGTGTTGTTTGCGTTTTTTCGCTTCGAAAATAATCGTAAATAGTAATCGAACGATAAACCGATTGTATCTGATAAAAAAAAAAAAAATAAATAAAAGAAATTTGCTGCTCTCATTATTATACACCCATTCAATAAAAATAAAGGAGAAGAAAAACAAAAATCAGGAACGAAACATCTCTATCAAAGTTGAAACCGATATGATTATGGCGAATCGTCCGGGGACAAGCGAACGACCGTTTACTACGCGGACGGTGTACGCACAAGGTTTCCGTTCCGCAGGAGCGTACCCAGGAATTTTTTATTGAGGGGGGTCCGACATTTTTATTTTATCTGATAATGGGAAATTAAAATACACTGTATTCTAATATTTATTGTTAAGTCGTTGAGTATGTAGAAATTTCAATGGGGGGGGGGTCTGGATCCGAATCCCCCCCCCTATGGATACGCCCTTGCCGTTCCGTCTAGCGAAATCAAAGTCGCGCACCGATCGTAACTGGATACGTACTCTGAACATTTCGTACACTCTGTGTTTCTCCGCGTAACGTGTCTGCCCGGCTTTGAGCATCGCAAAAACGACGACGATCTTCTCGGACTTTTCGTTCGCGCGCAACTCGGCAACCCGTGACCCGGTTGTCGGTGGAAAAAATATAAAGAAAATTATAATGAAACGATATCGGTTCGAGATTTGGGTCGACGGACAGCACCTGGTTGTTGTTGTTTTTTTTTTTTTCAACGTCCGCGTTAACGAGTACGGTCGTAACGATGGCGATCGCGACTACGCCGCGGCGGTCCAAGGTCGGTGGGCAATAGGTACACGCGCGGACGTTACGACGAGTATATCAGGAGTAAAAGAAAGGCGCAAACACTGCGGCCCCGAACCATGGGGCGTGTTTAGACTTATTTCTAGGGGGGGGGGGGGGACTCAAATTTTTTCTTCAATTCAGGCTCAAAATGTACAAGTTAAATTTTTGGTAATATTTAAATCAGGGGAATCCTTTATAATATATGTTTTTTTTTTTTTTTTATTTTAATCTAATACCGGGTCCACTTAGAATCGACTTTGTGTAGTTTTTTTTTAACACCTGTCTGTGTTTTGAAAGTTCTGCTTGTGTTTTATTTGATTTTTATTTAAGTATGGACCCGACAAAAAGTCCAATTCAGTATTCACAGCAACGTGTAATTTGATTTCGTTATAATATGATCCACATTAAAAAAATTTGAAATGTGTATCTCACATATAATCAATTCCTTAAATACGGATTCAGTTTGGGGGGCTATCACCCCTTCTCCCTCCCTAAAATACGCCCATGCCCCGAACGGCTAATTCGAACGAACGTTTTGTTGCTCGACCCACGGTGTGGTCTCGCGTACGCAACATAACGCGACAACGTAACAACGCGGTTCATAGACGAGGCATACTCTGTTACTTGTACTCAGAGCCGCGTTTGCCGGCGAAGGGGGGGGGGGCAAAGGAATTGCCAAGGATCAACATGAAATAAAAAAAAATAATAAATGTTTTTTTAAACGACTGCGTAACTGTAATACACATATTATTTCGTTCGTGAACACCACGAAAAAACCGCAGTCCACCGCTGAATGCCGCAAGGCGATAAGAATTAAGAACTTGTACCGCAATCGTACAAACCAGCGGTTCCCAAACTTTTACGATCACGGAACTCTTAAGAAATTTTTTTTTTTTCGTGGAACCCTAACGTCTCTAACTCTTACTTAACACCAATTCTGAAATTATTTATTGAAAAACCTATACTCCACAAAATGTTTTAAACATAGTTCATGATTGTTATTTACTAAATTTACCGTTCTCAATATTCATATACACCATGCGGAACTCTTAATATTGTCCCACGGATCCCTTAGGTTTCGCGGAACACACTTTGGGAACCGCTGGTCCACAGGGCGCGCGGGGCTCGCGAGAACCGTCTCCGCAAACCGTCGTGCCGCGTAACGATTAACTACACCGTGCTCCCGTTTTCGTTTTTCAGCTTGGAACCGTTGAAGGGCTACCAGGGGGAAGACATAGAAATCCAATTACCCAGAAGCCTGACGATGCACTCGATCGATTGGCTGGCCGTGTGGTGCGTGCAGTACACGCACAATTTCGGACACGTTAACATCCCGGACGACTTGGACGTGCCGCCGGCTCTGGGCCAGACCAAGCTCACCGTGAGTAGTGATGTTGCGGGCGGCGGTCAATCGAAACCGAAAAAGAAACCACCCCCTCAATTTCAGTTTCCCTGGATGTTCGGCTTTCGATCGTATCCGTCCGTCGGCTTACCCCCTGCCGGTTCGGGCGACGACTAATCGCTGTCAAATTATTATTATTATTGTTTTCATTAGAATAGTACTGTTGTAACGCACGCAACACAATAATGCGACGTTACCCTTTCCCTTACATCTGTCCACGGCTCCTGTTCTGTTCTAAGATTCTTAGCGGGTTCGAACGAAGTTTCGCAAACCATTCGAAACGTTTATCGACGACGCGGAAAATCACTTGGTATTTGATTGCGCTTTTTACATTTTTATTTCGACAAAACATAAAACGGCTTCTTACGATTTTCTAATTTTCCATCTACGGTATTGTACTTCGAATATTCCGTATTGTCAAGACGTAATAAATATCTCGGAATTCTAAATTAAAAATAAGTTATGTCTTTGATTTTTTTTTTTTTTTCTAAACAGTTTTTCGTCTTGACCACCATTATTTTTCGTTGATAAAAAAACATAGTTTTTACTCACTAGAGTCTACTGACTTTCGTTAAAAATCATTATGCAGCGAGATGGTTTATCAATGCTTCTAAATCAAATCACTCATTCCACTTAACTCCTTCAACTCGCCATCAAATTATTTTTTATTTTACATATTAGTTTTGTTAATGTTTTTATTTTGTTTTTACGTTTTTATATATTTTTTGTTAATACATAACATTAGAGTATTATTATTGAACTTTTTTTTTTCTTTTTTTTTATAATCATACAACTCCAGAAGTTATCGAGCCGTTATTGTTTCTTTTTACAATAAGTTTAATGCTCTAAACGATTCATATAAAAATTCATAAATAAAAATAAAAGTATAGACGGTTTCAAATATATATAATAGTATGTATACCGTTTCAATTGACTTCTTATATTTTATTTTTATATAAATATATACCTTATACGTATTTCATTGAATAAAAGTAAACGCGCATAGTTGATGTTTAGATGTTTATTGATATTTTATACGAACTGATTTCTCAATAAATTACAGAAGTATTTTCATAAAAATGATTATAAGTGATTTTCATAATTTTAGTTGAAAAAAAATGATAAACTACCAACATGGCTATAATAATCTGTCCCTACATAAAGATTATCATACTGCCATTGGTAATTTATAATTATTATTTTTTAACTAAAATTATGAAAACAAATGTTTTTTTGTGCCGTATGAAATACTTCTGTAATTTCTTTAGAAATCAGTTCGTATAAAATATCTATAAATATCTTTGATTTATCTGCAACAGTCAACCGTTAAATCGATAAAAAAAATCACTACTCATTTGATATATACGTATATTATTATATTAGATATTCAAAATTGCGATAAGTGTTGGAGACAAAACATAATAATAATAATAATAATAATAATAATAATAATAATTAGCCGTATGCATACTGTTGAAGCGCTTTAAATCATTTTTATAAATTACGACAAACTAAAAATTTTAGTGCCGTCAGTTCGGTCACAATAATGTCGTCGAGTGCGATGCCGATAACTTTACGGAACGAATAAACTGCTTAGGCCGTATTATAGTATATTGCTAAAATTGATTACACCCTTCGTTAAAGTTAACACCGTGTGCGTGTGTGTATTTTTGTTATGCTGCAATTTGGATATAAAGCCGTCGTGGTGGTACAATCCGGTGAGTACATTTTTAATGATATTTTACTAATTTAAAATATCTACCATGTGTGATGTGGTTCGGTTAAAGTCGAGGCTTTGCAACCGAATTAATAGTACCAGGCCCTGTAGCATCCGACTAAACCTTTAAAAATATTAAATTGAAATCCCCGTACACGATCCGAATTAAATGCAATTGCCTTTGTGGACGTAATTCCTGTACTAGTCGTAATGGTATATCATAATTTATATGATAAAGCCGGTCCGACGACGAGTCGAATTAAAAAAAAAAAAAGTAATAATAATAATTATTATTATTACTTTTTTTTTTTAATTATAATTAAACATATGGTAAAGTTGGTCCCAGCACCGAGTATAATGAAAAAATTAAAAATGAACGATATCATATAACATTATTATAACAATAATAAATATAATACTATCATTACCGTACGGGGTTTGTTGTCTATAATATTTATAATGTACACTCCACGTTTCACGACCACAAATCGTTCGTTACCAGTTTATCATAAATTATTAAATATCGGTGGGCACCACATATCCCTAAACTAATAATCGTGACGGTTTCGCGTTACATAACTTTGAACCACCTGATCATAATTTACCATCTACACTAATTGTTCTAATGTCGACGGTCTTGTACGCCGAGAAACGTTCGGACGGGTACACAAACGACGTGTTAACGGTAATGTGAACTGTTCCGATACTTATTCCTGCGCGTTTTCCATCATCGTTAAAAATGACATTTTTATCGAGTTAAAAAAGTTCTTCGGCGATCGCTAAATGGAGGGGTTTTTTTTTTTTTTTTAACGTAGCAACGATTCAATTTTTCTGTTACTTTTATTTCAATATTAATAATTATTATTATTGATCGTCGAATGCGAATACATGCGTCCACACATGCTGTGTCAACGGGGCAACGGCCTATGCGACTGTACGCGCTGCCGTTCACAATAAATTAATATACATATTTGTTTCCCTCGTGATATGATATTGTAATTTTAAAACGGTGTTGTTATTTTTATTTATTTTCTTCTTACATTACAACCGCCTACCCCGGTATTAATAGCGAAACAGCAACGGTTATCCGAACACCTTAGTCTTTTTTATTTTAACACAGCAGCGCTCAGGCGCGAACTATGTTGTTTTAAGATGTCTGAAAATGATGTAATAACTTTAAACGCCCACGGTGCGGCTATTCAATCCACCGAGTGCCGTAACCATTTTACACGGTACCTACTTCTTGAAAATATAATCGACACGAATGAAAAAAATTTACTGTACGAATCGTAATCTAACAACTCTTAATACGCTACTTTTATAGACAAGTAGCACCACTTCAGACCCTGAAGGACATTGGGAGATGAGTAACTGTCGCGATCTGTTACCCGGGAAACTGCAAGTGCACTGGGAGGTACAAGGCGATTGGGTTCAAGTACAGCTGACCGGGAAAATACGTGAGGACCAATACATGGCGTTCGGTCTCAGTGGTAATCAAAAGAGGTGAGTAAGACGTAATAACGCTGCGCAGTTTAAAACAAATCGCGAGTTACACACGCACGCAACCGTCACACCGAGAAGTATGAAAAAAAAAAAAAAATTCGATATGAAGCAGTACAGGCAATAGGAAAATAATTGGGAAAATGTGAACAGTGCAAACGAATAATATTAATAGGTTATACATTCCAGTTGTTGTATTATATCAGCGGTATAAGCGAATTGAAAGTTATATAAAAAAATAAATTATATATTAGGTATATTTTAACTTCAAATCCTTCGAAATACCTTGACTGCATACCGCTACTTTATGCATGATTTCATTGAGATATAAGTACATTTCATACTCAAATATCACCTTTTTATCATCGAAATATTACTTATGCGATTCATATTAAATTCTTATTCGACATTTTATACGTTTATCGTGAATTGAATAAATATCGTAATACAAAGAACCTCAAGGCATTTATAGAAATAAAAATAAAAAAACAATGGATTCTATAATAACTGAAATGTTTTCCATCCTGATATTCTGTTTTGAATAATTGTTTGCGTACACAATCAAAATAAATAAAAAATACGACGAAACTCTTAGGTCGGGTGAGACTCTAAGATCAAGTGAGATACAGAGATGGATAAACGTTATTGATGTGTTTGTCTTTCAAACTTCAAAACGATATACCATTGCTCTTGAAAAAAAGGAATCTGAGCGACGAAAAAGATTGTGGGATCAGTTTGTATTTTTTAGAATGGTCGAAAAATCAGTAGAATCGGACTGCTTAATAAGATAGTTTGAAGTTTTATCGTTTTAACTTTTACGTAAAAAAAAAAAGGCGTTTAACATTTTTGAAAATTAAAAATTTGAAGTGTCTATAAACAATAATAGATATTTCGAAACTATAAGATGTCTTTAAATGCTAACACGAGTACTCAAAAAATGTAACGATTAATATTTTATAGTACACATGAAAAAAAAAAGTTTTTTAAATACTAAAGTAACTACGATATTACAGTTAAATGAGAACTCGGTGAATTATCCGGTTTCGTCAACATTTCATTTTCTAATGCTTATAAAAGATTTTTGCGACACTAGTAAATTTGTATTCGTTTACACCGAGAATCTCATAAACATTGTTGGGCCTATTCGGTCTTCAAGCCTTGAGTATAAAACATCGAAAACGCTATGGCTGTAAAAACGTATAGGACTCTCGTGATTTTCATCGTTTTGTCAAAACCGACATGACGATAGTCATCATCATAGTGATCACGTGCTAATGATTACACTTTTTGGTCGTAGTGTTAGCGGCATATCATTTTCGCTGTTGTTCAAACAAGGAAGTTGACTGATGGTAATCGTGTTCGCACGGAGTCGCTGAAAAATAACATTGTACTGTTTTATCTACTCCGACGGTATGTGTGCGTGTGCGCGCGCGCGCGTGTGTGTGTGTGGGGGGAGGAAATTTTGTTTTAAAAAAGGGCTGATGCGATATCGCTAACGAAACATTCTTTCGTATAGCACCACGGGCGCCCATAGGTAACTTTTTAGGGGGGCAGACCTAAACAAAAATTCTCGAATTTAAGCTAAACAAAAGTTTAATATTATTTCAACAAATCGTCTTGGATCGATATTTACAGTAGCGCGTTCGATGTACCGAACACGGACGATTATAAATATAATGACGATGTTTTGGAATAAATCGATGAATTCGTATTATTTTATACAACACACAGCAGCACGAAAAAAAAAAAGCGTTAAAAAAAAGCGTCCCCCCCCCACACACAACGGGAGCCCGTGTGTCGCGTGGGAATCCGAAGGATAGAACTCGAATTACCGTTTCGATTTGTAACATACCAGCGCCACAGCGATTATATATTAACGTGTTCTCGGGCAGCGTGACGATGCTGGGCGGCGACGTGGCGGTGACGTTCTACGACCGGGCGAGGAACTCGTTCCACGCGGAGGACTATTACATGTCGGCGACGACCGGTTGCGACGGCAAGAACGGCGTGTGCCCGGACGAGAGGTTGGGCGGCCGCAACGACGCGGTCCTGGTGACGGGGACCCGGCGCAACGGCGTCACGTGCGTGGTGTACCGGCGCCCGGTGCAGACCAACGAGGCCGTCAACGATCAGCCGGTGCCCGTGGACGTGGACGCGCTGGTCATAGCGGCCGTCGGTCCGCTGGCCGGTTCGGACCAGCCCGGCGCCCACGCCGTCCAGGACATGACCACAGGTTAGCTACCGTTCGCCGGACTGTTCCGAGACAACCAACCCACTTACCTACCCCCGATTTTTCAAACCCCCCCCCCCCACCCCCCCCCCCTATATATTTTTCGACATCGAAAACGGGTTCACCGCACACAGTACCGTGACCGTTAAACTACAGACGATGTGTGCTCGTTGTTCCTGCCGAATTACTGAAGTCTGAAGTCTGCGGTAAAGCACTAGAAAGCCTAGTAGTGTACACGATGAACTGCGTAATCCATGTAATAGAAAACGTGATCGGTGAAAAATCGTATTTTTTCAAAATACAATATTTATTTATTTTTTTTTTTTGAAAATAAAAGAAATACATTAATAGTTAAACGTTTAAATGCTGACCATTGGATGTCCATCAATGAGGAAGTTATACAGTTCAATATTATAAGTATGTATCAACTCCGACTAGTTTTTCACTGCAATATAAATTGTTTGAATTGTGCATACACATACAATAATGTTGAAAAAACAAAAATCATTAATAAACTGTATACTGACCGTTGTTAGGTTTACTAGATTTACTTATTAGATGTATGAATAATAATATTATTACACATTATGTAGTTGAAGGTTTTAATGATTAATAACAAAAAAAAAAAAAAACGCATTTGGTGGCAGAGGCTTATTCGGTGTCAAAAATAATAATATGAGATCCAATTAAATATACGTTGGATCTGACTGAGTTGCTCATTCTCACTAATAAATAATCATAATCATTTTTCCATTAATTTACCAGTTCACCGCTCACCAACATATAACAATAACATACACTCTGTGCTCGAGCATTGTGCCCCGAGCTCAAAACGAAAAAGTTTATAACGCATAATATTTTTATGCGATTTTCGTTACCGGTATTATTTAAGAATTTTAATGTCAAATATTATTTATCAATAAAATAAATCGACAGTACAAATTTGTATTCTCTCTTTTTCTTTTTTTTTTTTTTTTGATTTATCTAGATAAGTTCCGACACTGGTTACGGCTAAACTGTACGACTTACCGCGAGTTGTTTTGAACAACATTATGTTAAATTGTACTGGAAAAAATCGGAGCGGTTTGAAATGGTAGGATTCAGACTAAGTTTCTGAATCTATACTCTGAACGAGTAAAACTTTTAACAGGGACTACAACTGTGTGCAGTACGAAATGTTAAGTGTATAACACGAAATTAAAAAGTGTGTTGTAGTTCTATTCTTTATACTCGTATTATGGTATTTGTTTTTAACTTTACATTTTTTTTTTTTTTTATTCGATTATTTTACATATTTTGAAAATTCCCAGATGAACGAGTGTCATCAGCAAAATCGAAAATTTTAACTATTTTAACTGTGTTACTCATAACTGTTAACGTTTGAAAGGGGAGCATGACAAAACCCTTAAGTGTGCAGTACGAAAAAGTATATATTTTAGCCTCCGACTTTTAATAATTTAATTATTTATCAAAACATTAATCTATGGGGATGGAAAAAAAAAATGTATTTGCTGATCTCGTACTAAACGACGTGTAAAACATCGCGATAACGTGATAAATAAATTACTACTACTAACTGTGTCGGTTGTATTAAAAATATAAAATGAACCACGTTGACGTGATTTAGGATGACTCGGAGAAGCTTGTAGTTTTCCAGATACGTCATACATTTCCAAGTAGCTTAGTGGCATATTGATCTCGTTAACAGACCATGGTGTCCACCCGCATTATTGTTTATCCGAATGTTTCATATTGATTACATTTCGATCACAAATGACGGGCATCGCTCATTTGCGCTCAAATCAAAATCAAAAAAAATCAAATAAAATACCTGGTATGATTATAGTAAAGCATTATTAGTATTTTTCCTCGAATAATAATCAATCTTACGATTTAATTTCAACCATAGCCAATACAATGATTTGTTTTAAAAATAATCAGCCAAATATAAATAATAGAATACAAATCAATATTTTTTTTTAATATTTTTTTCTAATTAAATACGATTATTCGTACATATTCATGGCACGTGAATTTGTTATTTTTATAATTATGAAAATACCTTTATGATACGTTACACGCAGGAATTTAAAATACAGTGGTCGCCACTTATTAGACTCACGGTTAATTGACTCATTCGCTTATTAGACTCAAAACGACTGTTCCCGATTTGCATCTATACTAACACACAGCAAAAAATTCGTCTACTAGACTCACACACCGGTTAATGGAGTCATTTTAAATTAGATAAATAAATATAATATTGTACATACGTCCAATACGTACACTTGTACGTAATCATGCATATAAGTGATTATGAAGTTGACCGAGGAAGGTTAGGTTAGTTAAATCCAATCAAATTTGGATGGATTCTTATTGAAAATGTAACTATGTATGTAATTCGTTACTTTATTACATTATTTATAATCGAACAAAATATTTTCTATTTAATACTCATACTTTATTTTATTACAGCATAAAACAATGCTGAAATCTCAATAAATATTTTTTAAGTAAATAAGTATTTTTATTTTTTTTGTAGGGGGGGGTCATTCGTCTTATCGACTCATTCGGTTAATAGACTCGAATGACCAATAAGTGGCGACTACTGTATATGAATTAAACCAAGTCGGTAATGTGAAATGTTTACGTAAGTAAATTTGGAGCAAACAAGGTTGTCGGAAATAACATATCGTTCATTGTTTTGGCGCAAATGGGTCGTACCCAAAACGAATCATTTTTTTTTTTTTTTGCGCAAATGGGCTGTACCCAAAACGACAGTAAGATACAATCATTTGCTATAAGACCTGATTAGGAAATTCACATAAAGAAAAACGCGTGGACTTTGAATTCCGACTGATGATTTGCAACGTACTTCGTACGTATCGTTACACAACATTATACGCGTATACCTGCACATACTTTTACGGTACTGTAGCGATGTGCGTCTCGTGCGTTACCACGGTTCTTATCAATTGTTCTGTTTCAAGAAAATGTTCAGATTTTTCAAAGTTACGGTTACGTGATTCGGAGTTGTGCTGATAAAGCAGCTGGAAACAACACGATAATGGGTAACGCGTGAAGTGCTGCACACGATTGCGCACGTTTTGCATTTTTACCTACGGAAAACGTCGCACGATTGGGTTCCATGAAAATGTATTGATGTTGTCCTTTCGACACGGTTTCGGATACCTCAATAAAATCTGTTATTATGTTACAAATAAAAAATTATCAATTACATTTTTTTTTTTTTTCAATAATAATATTTTTTCTAACGTATACAATAAGAAAATACCATAACAGTAGTGTCAATGTTTACAATTTAAGACTATTGATTACAATTTTATATCAAAAAATCGTCCCGTTACTTTTAAAATATTCATGTACAGATATTGTGTTTGCTTCTAATGTTGTTCAAGCTTGAACTGAAAAAAAAAAAATTGTCATTTTGTTTTTTTCGAACTTTTTCTTTCACATTGAATATTTAGCAATATACTAGTATTAATAACTTGATGGACCGAAAGATGTCAAGTGTAATATAGTTGGTAATGATTCTGGTCCAGTGGTCGTTTTAGCTTCCTTTATAGGTTTATTGATCAATACAATTGGTGAAAAACTACATAAGGACATACATAATTGTCAAATATACGAGTATAATCAGAAAAATCAAAGTTATCGATAGAAACATTTTCTGTTAAACACGAAAATATGAGTACATCGCTGTATTTCTTATCGAAGAGCCGAAAACAATTTTGACCAGAGACCTATAGTATTTCTGTCTTCGAATTATATTCTTTTAAATAATTACTATTGCTCTGGATACTTTTAAGCCTACCTTGTCTAAATGAAATCCACATACCAAAACTTTTATTTTTGATGAACCTTCTTTAATGTAAATATTGAGTGCACTTTTTTTTTAAATTTAAATGAAAATTAGAATCAGCCAATGATATAAATAAATAAATAATAAATAAATAGTATACTTGAACACTTAAAACATTAAAAATTTGTAATTTAATAATTCTTTTTATACTTTAGTTGATTTTCATGTCATAAACCTGTATATTAAATTAATGTAAAAATATTGAAAAAATAAAAAAGTTGATAATAGTATTTTGGTGAAAATAATAATGTATCGTCAGCAAAAATTTGAGCTGCACGATTTACTACATCGGAAATAGTTGGGACAAGTAAATACAACTGCGTTTGAAACTTTTTCCGTGAGACAAAAATGTTCTCCCGAACAAGTCTTTAGAGTATCGCGCAAATTAAATAATTTAAATTTAGATTCTTTCAGCGACTTTGAAATAGTTATAAATTTTTTTTGTAAATAGAGAAATCTTGCATACTTTTCCTGCATAATTTAATAACGGAACGAACGGTATTTAAATCATTTTTAATGTTACGTAGTCGTACTTGACAAATTGTTTTATCCCGTTTTATAGGTATAAGTCGTATTCACATTTTATTTTTATTCGGGAACTTACTATTTGTCCACTGATAATATTTTCCGAAATTATATTACGATAATGATAATTAAGCGTGCCAAGAACTTTCGTCGCGTTATTATCAACATAATGTACACGTTATATTAAACACCCGGTTTTTAAATGGCTCAATGGATATCTCTTTTGGAAAGATCATAAGTTTTTATTCATACTACATATTGAATAAAAAAAATGTACGGAGGAAAATTTGAAGAGCGTTGTTCGAGCCGAGCGTGAATATTTTCAATTACTGTACTGGAAAAATCTTAAAATGACATATCTTTATTTTATGAAGCGCGATTGTTACAGCCACGTATAAGAACGTTCAACGACAGTTTACCCAATAAGAGTACAAAAATACGAGAAACAAACAATAGACATCTGAACTCCGTGCGGTCTTTAAAAAATATTGTAATATAAATTAATAAAAAATCGTATTTGCGAACTGCATTGTAATAATATTACGTTGTTTCTGTCTCTATGGATTCTCTAACTTCGTTGTTCGTATAGATTTCTCGACCGCGTGTAACACTTTGTGACGTCTTACGCCGAAACAAGTCATATTGCGACCATGCATGTACAATGTACATATTACAATGTACGTTGTACATATTGCACGCGCATAGAATATATTCAGTCCGCTGTCCGCAGTCTCAAATTTAGTTTTTCAATTACTTTTTTAACCGCAGAGGCTTTCGTCGATAACTCGAGAAACGTCACGATTGTCGTAAGTCTGCAAATCACGTTTTTAGGCTACGCCGCACGTTCGACCAAAATACGTCCACGTTGCAAGACAACGCCACGCGAACAACGTAATTGTATTACATTTCAACAATAAAACCTTGCAGTCACGACGAACTGTATAAGATTTTATAAGAATTTAACTGTTACAGAAAGGTTTATAACATCCGATATGCGTTAACTAGCTCTACGGGCTTGCCCCTACACTCATTACGACTGACTAAACGCCCTCGTGTGTACACCTCGTATACCACACCGAATGTCACGCCATAATAAATGCCATAAAATTCATCTTTTCCCCGAGTACCAATTGCTTTTTTACAATTTTCGACTTAGGGATCCAAATCCCTAATTGTCCTTTTTAGCCTCCATAGTAAACGTTTTTAATCGTTTTTGGTTCCTAGTCGCATCGATCCACCGGCATTATCGAGTCGATTGTCTGGAATTTTTGACTAATTTTTCTAACCATCTTTCTACTTCTTACATATCAGTTTCTGCTCAACAAAAACTTCTACTATTCGAAGTTTATCAATCTGAATGGTTCTCTTTACCACCTGGCACGCACGCATTGTCCCCGTAATCCCGTAACACCAGTGATTCAGAAATTCAAACAATCCGAAGCGCCCGATAATCGCTTACACTCGCCATTGAATATGGTACAATTTACTTTTTCACCATTCATCCGAGCTTTCTCTTAATTCATCCCTACTACGTACCCGACCTCGTGATGAATTGATTTGCGATTTCAGTCGTTTAATTTTCAATCGCTCTTTCCAAGTATTCCCTGTTGTAGACCATACTATTTCATTTTCCCTACGTTATATAATGCCCGACTGAGATGTTTTTCGTCGCTCCCGCTTCACTTCTACTATTCATTGTATCATTAACTTTGCGTATACCGCTGATTCCCTAATCTAATAATCTGTATACATTATTTTTATATCAGTATTCACGCTGTATTTATGATTTCACATGTTGTTAAGCGCAAAAAAAAAAAACATTCAATAGTTTCTTAAAATATATGTTTTACAATAATATAATGAATTGTTCATCGTTAGTAAATGTTTTCGTTTTTCATCTAATTGTTGTTTTTATAATTTATTATAGCGGTTGAAATGATGACGTCTTTTATTATTATAAAGATAATTGTACGGCTAGCATCCCGCGCGTGGCAGGCGAATATACATTGAAGTACAGCATTGAGCACACAATAATGTGTACCGTCGGGGGGTATAATTATTTCTCGAGGTTGAAATCTCCACGAACGACGGGAGCAGCCTTCGTAGGCGTTTTTTTTATCTTCGGAAATGTATTTCAAACGTTCGCCGAAATCCGCTGCCCCGCTCCGGAACCGTTTCAAAAAGATTCCGAGGAAGTTGTAATAATAATAGAACAATAGTTCTCGTGCGTCGAACGCGCAAGACATTTTCGCTGTTGCAGCAGCGGTACAGTATTGCTCAAAATTGAAATCGCAAACAAACCGACGTGCAATAACAATTGAATTACACGGTACCGTACGATTCGCGTGGTATGATGACGTACACGAGTAATACGCATTATGCGAACACGGAATCCCTTTGATTGGTTTTTAACCGGGACAATAATTATCATTGTTGCGCGAGAAGCCGTTGCTGCCGTATGATTTTCGGTTTTTTGAAAATCTACCATCTTCACGCGGCTTCCGTGACGTAACAACGTTTAACACGTGGCGGCGGGCGGGCGGGCGGGCGGGGGGGGGGGGGGGGGGGGGGGGGGGGTTGAAGTTCGTTTTTATCGCTCCGAAGCTGTTCGATTCACCTCCCCTATTTCACCATCGCGGCACTCGCGAGCCGCCCGTACTTCGCGGTTACCTTCGATCGATTTAATTAATTAATTACAACAATAATATGCACCGCCGGTCCCGTGCGCGTGCGGTACGCATAATAATAACAATTGCGCGTTTGCGGACGTGCACATGTTTCATCCGTATCCACGCTCGAAAAGAGTATTATATAATCGGTATGTGTACGAGCACGCGGTTCGCCGACCGATTCGGATGTTAACTGCGCGTCGCTGTTAAACAGAACCGTAACTAGGGCGAGGCACTTGCCTTGGGCGCCTGAAGCTGGGGGCACGGGGCGTAATAATATTGAACAATCAACTTATTTTAAGAAACGTTTTCTCTTGTTTTGCTAGACACCTAATTACAATTTTTCAGATTTTTCCGAATCGTACTGTACATATTAAAAACTGTGAGTGTGACGACCTTACAACATAGGGGGCGCATTGCTTCAGTTTCGTCTCAGGATAAAAAAATGGCTCGGTACGACTCCGCTCTCAAAACATTAATACTAAGTCGGACGAAACCGTCGAGTTGCGTGCTCTCGTTGCTCATCGTCTCTGAGTCCGGGTGCGTCACGAGGCGTATTGAATCGCGCAACATTTAAATCGATATCATTCGATGTTTGTCGCAGCGTTCGGAGTGATGAATGATTAAAACTTACGAACTTGAGGATTTCGATTTGATTGTTTCTCATCGGTAATAAAACGTTAGCACACGAGAGTATATTATAGAATTATGGAATGTTTGAATTAAGTGTGTCGCCATAAAACAAACGTTGAGTAAAGCTAATTCGGACGGCGGTGTAGGTTTTCGTTTCGAAACTCGTCAGGATTGAAAAAGCAAATCGATATCGACATACCCGAAGCGCGGGTTATTATTATGTTGCTATTTTAAGAGAAAGAGAACTATCCTGAGCGAGGAAGTGAAGGGAAGACATAATTAGGAGGGATTCCGAATGGGAAGAGTAACACGCGAGTCCTTGAAATTTCAGAAGTGATCGGACATTGGTTAAAAAATTTTTTTCATTTAATGAACATGTTAATTTTTGCCGTAACGGCTACATTTTTGAACAGATGACAGTGAAAACAGTGTGTTGCGGGGTGCGAATGTATTACGGTAGGGGCTTGAACGGGACTCGAACCATGTATGGTTTAATCATTGTGAACGTGACACAATATCCGTCGGCGTGCAAAAATGGTCCGTGCACGTACAAATAATATCGACTGACTAACCGGTTCGACTTGTCGGATTCGCAGATGAAATACGAATAACGTTCAGCTCCAGAGACGATCACACGTGTTCCACGTCGCTGTTCAACTTGGACGACGACATGGAACTGTCCGCATGGCCCCCCAACATCATCATCGGCGAGAACAAGTTCACGGCCAGGCTAGGACCGTCGGGTGGAGTCCGGGGCTACATGTCAATCACGGGTAAGAAATTCCACAAATAGTTTACGAAGTTTCCCCCGGGATGAACGGGGAAGTTAATACAGTCCGCGGGGGTAGGTGTTGTACAGTTCGACGTGTACGACCTACCCGCATCATATCGAACGGGGGGTTGGTGATGGTATGATATAAGTGCGTAAACAATACGTTCGAATACATACCACGTCGATACGGACATGGTTTCTGAGTTGTGCACAACTTTTTGGATTTAAAATCATATTTTACCTATAATGGATGGTATCCGGCCAAAGTTGCGAAAAAATAACCACGAATGTAGAAATTGCGAATTAATAATGGCGAAAATAAAAACAGCGAAAATATACGATTTAGTGATAATAATTTTAAAAAAGCAATTAAGCATTTAGTGAAAAATTGTATGCTATACCATTTACAAAGTTCTTATTATCATTAGTATTATAATTTGTAATTAACGAATGAAGTCCTTTAGCACAGTCCTTGTAATTTTTCTTATCTATGGTTGTTCTATAGCATTATACTGTTCTCGTTTTAATTCTTCTAAATTTCGAATTTTCTGTATTACACGAATAAATTTCCATATAGTGGGGTTAGGTTAGGTTAGGGTGGCTTCCTGCTAAAGAATATTTATTACATTATTAAATATATTCATTATTAATAAAATAGGTTATAGTTTTACAGTTTTATAAGTTTTGAAACTTATTCAAGTACTATATTAAAATGTATAGTATTAAAAATAGAAATTATAAAAAACTGCATTTTCGCTATTATTAAATCGTGATTTTTATACTCTCGGTTAATTATTTCGCTATTTTGGCCTAGAACCATAAAAAATACAGTATTCAATATGATAGTAGATGCCGCTTATAAGACTAACTTACTTCGGGACCAGCATAAAGTGAGTCTTGTAACCGAACGAATCTTACAGGCGAAGTGGAAAAAAAATACAAACAAAAATGTGAATACGATCACTAATTTTATTTTGCTATTACTGCACATTAGATATTACATAATATTTATTATAAGACAAATAAACTATTATTATTTATAACGATCTATATTTTTATTTCTTATTTGTGATTTTGGTTTGTTTTTTATTATTTTTATTTATTTTGCTAATATGCTGCTCGTACTCGTATTGTACGTTTAACTGAATAATTCGGTGATGAACGACTCTCCTGGGCAGTTCTAGAGCCTCTAACTGTCTTTTTTTGACAGCGATTCAACTACTACGCTAATAAATAATTACCAATACAGAAGATTATTTTTACGATTTTTCTTACGAAATTTGAGTCTTGTGACCGATTTTTTTCAATGTATTTGGATCCGTCCGGACCGTTACAGGCGACGTCTACTGTATGACTTTTAAGATTGGTGCAACAAGAAATTAACATCAATCGTTACTTCGGGTAACTCGATTTCAGCTACTTCACACTGTATACTTTCCGGAAGTTAAGGTGTCGCGAGCGTGAAGAAAAATCTTAATGTTTTACGTCGGCGAACTTAAATCGTTTGACGGACATCTCGATAGTAAATAACTGAGAATCAATTATTTTTTTTTTTTTTATTGAAATACTTGTTTCAACTTGAAAATCGTTATTTCGGATTCTGGACGGAGCTGCGACGTTGGTCTCGCGTCAGTTTTCTCGCCTGATTAACCCTGGTAAATAACACCTTTGATCGTTCGAATAGAACGCAGCGCAAAGTCTCCAAATTCCGAATCTCTGAACGGAAAAATGACGCTTAGCGTGCTCGACGTCCTTGCGACACGTCCATGCACGTCATCTGTATATAACGCAACGGGTTACCGATTTTGGTCCGAGCTGCCCGTCCCGCCACCGCTGACGGTCGACCGTACAAGTCCACGGTTTATACAGGGTGTTCGGTAGAAACGATCGAAAAGTTTCTAAGCCTTTCGACGTCCTGCACGCACGTATAACGGTGATGAATACACGCGTACAAGTCGGGGAGATTAAACGAGCGACGACAGCGGCGACGTCCTTTGACCGTCGTTCGCGATGATATAATGCACGGCGCACCTGAGCCCCGCAAAGTTTACGCAGGAATTTCTGAACGCGACATGAGTTTTGATCGTTAATTGTCTGAACTATTCGCGAAAAATGTACGCGGATCGCATCGCAAATCGTGTAACAACGTAAACGTATGGCGCGCGCAAGTTAATACGCGTACGGAAAGACGTACAGGACGTCAAACGGCTTTTGCAATGTTTCTTCCGTCCTTCGATCTCGGTTCGGCGTTCGTGTTCACAGCCAGTCCCGTTCTTTGGATAGATCATTTACGTATTTAAACAGAGATTTTTTTCATATCTCTTATGACAATTATTATTGTTATTATTCTACGATTTTTATATTTATTTCCTAGTTATCCGATTCATTTTTACAACTGGTTTATGCCGAACAACAATTTATCCTACAGCTCATATTTACCTGGCTAATTATACAGTATAGTCAATATTATAATTATGTATATGATAAATGTTTTCCTCTTACTTTAAAATAACGATTCATCGTTATTACACCCGTAGCATTCCCGTTGATTTTTTTATTTTCGTTTGACGTCCATTTTCTCCGTCGATTACTGCGTTTATTAAAATATTAATTTTACCGTTATACATTGTGATAGTTTTTTTTTTTTTTTTTAGACACATATAATAGATTTAATTTTGTATTTTGAAGGTTCTGATAAACACCGAGTACTTAATTTCTGCAGAGCAAGATGTTGGGCTGAGAACACGCTTAAACAAGTAAAACTTAAACAGTGATCGATTTCAAACAATTATCTCCAATAACCGTAAATATACATGACTCGTAACCGTTAATACCAGGATTCGAAACTATCATAAATCAAGTAGTTTGCGGAATTTTCGTTAGACTAGTAATATTACGGTCAGTGTACTACATAGTTATGACGCGCCTACATGTTTCGAAGACGATTGACGGTAACAATTGATCTTAAAAAGCGGTAGGTGATGGTTTAAGCTAGGGTGACCATAAAAATAAAATAAGGGGACACTAATAAGTTACTTAACTAAATATATTAGTATAAAAAAAAAATTAAATGTATGCTGTATAATAGTTTTTAAATACAAATAAAATATTAATAAGTATAATATATTCACAAAAATCCAAAAAACCTAACCTAACCAGGCAGTCAACCTGTTAACGTTGTCGATAATGTTGTGACATTATTAGTTCTCTATATTATACCCGCAGCAATTATAATAATTTATTGTCAAGACAAGAATCTAAAAATAATGTTGATAAGTATAGATTTAAAATATGTTCTATTGAATATTGTGATACAAAAATATCGTAGAATAAAAAAAAAATAATAAAAAAAATTATAAATTAACAATAAAGAGAAAAACGGGACAATCCCGTACAATACGGGACGTATGGTCACCCACCCTAGTTTAAACTAAAGTGACGAGTGAAATACGCCGTAGGTGTTACGATCGTTCGTATGTTTTGGAAAACCGTAGTGAGTAAAAATAAACATATAAACGTCGTACGTACATATCGCGTAGGTAATATATAAATATAATTTTTTTGCTTTTTTTTTTTTTTTCGTAAACACTCGAGTCTTATGTTCTCAAAAATCGTTTGCGCGTAATGTATTCCCGTGATATTTTATATTTAGTCGATTAGATTCGACGACGTTAAAATCCAAACGAGGAGAACCGCGTACACGCAATTCATTTTCTATATCGTTATTCCCAGACATCTCGCATTCGAGCCAAATATTACGGGTTACGATAAAAAAAAAATAAATAAATAAAATAAAATGATGCGAAAAAATTCGTATCTCGTGTCATTCGCTGTATTAGGCAGTAGTATTGTAATGTTCCCGATGCGGATTATACGATGTACGGATAGCAATAAGTGAACCGTAGCTGCGTAAACGTAATGTGAACAGCAGGTTGGGGAGAAGAATTGATTTGCTCAGGAAATTAGTCGTGCGTTTCGCGTTAGGCCGAATTCACCCAAAATATGATCTGTTTGGGCGAATGCATAAGAGTACTTTTTATAGATTTGGTTTTGTTTCGTCAGGCGGATTTTACACCAGGTATCGCGGTCCACCGCACCGTCTCATCTTAAGTAGGAAAAGGATTGTCGTTCGGTTGATTAATACAGAATGTATACCGTAATATAATTAAAAAAAAAAAAAAAAAAAAAATACACAAATATGAATTGTGTTCAAGTGCGGGTTGAAATACCGCCGTAATTAATGAACTTTACACCAGCCCGGAACCAAGCAGTGCTATGAAGTGTTATTATTAGGGTTGGGATTTTAATGCAATTGCATTTTTTTTTCTGATATCCCAAACACGTAGGTCCGTAAGCGAAAATCTGTTTCAAGGGATACTGATTAAATGAATGCAGTTTTTATTTCGCATTCGTTTGCTTTTTTTAACAAATTTAACTTGAAATGCATTTTTTAGGACCTATTTTGCGGTTTTTAGGCCATTTTTTTGCAATTTTTTTAAAGAATTTTTTGCTAACTTTTAAAGCATTAAATTCCAGCCCTAGTTATGATGTACAATTTTTACTTTATACCTATAATAGTAGTTAATAATTATTAGTAGAATCGTCAGAGCCAAAGTGTCCGATGACCGTCACCAGGTTCTTACCTCGTTCAGGTAAAAATAATTTCAATCGCCCAAACGGACAATTTATTTTTTTTGTCAAAATGATTATCTTCGCCGATCACCACGTTTTACACATTTACACGTTTTTCATTCGCCGCAACGTACAAGATGAATCGAACGAGGGTTCGATAATCACGATACCTCCTGTGTTAATGAAGATTATCGAATTCGGTTTTTCGTTTGATAAATCGCACGAGTAGATATAACTTTCGTACGTTTTTTATAAGTAAATAATTCCCGTGTGATTGAACGATGTTTTTATTAGAAATAAAAAATAATATTTTGTGTTTTCGTTCTTCTGTAATAACATTTATATTTATTTATTAAATACATTTATAAATGCAGTGTTCGTTCGTGTGATTCAACATAAGAAAAACCGATTGTATTAATATTTATTTACACGCGAGATTCATCCTGATCAGCCGATCCTCATGGGGCACACTATAAGTATGTGTATTTATTAGTATAAACGTTCAAAACCATTCGTTTTCGGACTGTTATCAATGCGACCGAACGAGAAACATTAAAAAGAGCTGAATGAAGAGTTATCGTCCGCCAGGGGCTAAGGTGATATTGATCGCAGAATAAAACGCATATATTTTAACGATCACACAAACAGTTTACGTACATAATAATATCATTTTTACATTGGTGCCTAAATTCATAATCGAATTTATCAGAATTATCAGTATTAATTGTTTACTCCCTCGGTTTCAGGTTACCCCACCGGCGACGTTGTCTGGTACATCAACGATAAACTCATACCAGAAATCTACGTGGAAAGGAAACAGACGTACACGTTCTACGTCGAAGGAGGTAACGTAATTCAAATGCATCGTTATTAGTACGGCATATTACTATATCCGTATAAGTAGGTAGCGGAAAGTTTACTAAATATAATAGTAGTTTAAAAAAAAAATCAATCTAATTAACCGACGACAAGAATAAATCTGAATATATCAGAACAGCATTAGATTTACGTGATAACTTCGATAATGCGTAATAAGTAATATATTACAAAATTTAAACAGTTACATTTTTAATTTTTAGACTACACAAAAATCACTGTTTTTTCTCGCTAGAATTCACCGTCGCACTGCAATAAAAAGATCATCAACATTCGAAAAATGTAAAAACCTACCTTAAAGGGGCTTTAAAATGTCCGATCTATTTTAACTTTTGGAATTCGCAGTTAAACGCAAAACTGATTTATTGCGAAAAAAAGTCCATGTTTTTTTTTCACCTTTCACTCTAACCATTACAAAGATAGATGTCAGTTTCAGACACGTGTCCAGGGGGTGGTTTCGGCGGTTGAAAATATTTTAATATGGAAAATGTAAATTGTATTATACTACACAGTCACGGTGTATATAATTTTATTCATCAATATTTGACTAAAATACTATGTACATTTTGCACGTTGTGCGTTTTCATTTCAAATAATCAAGTTGATCACTTAAACCATGAACATATGGATTATTTGATTTCAAAAGTCGGTGGAATAATGTTAAACCAACGTATAGTTCCCATCAAAGTAAGAATTTAAATGATGAGTTTAAAATAATATTATAGGACAATTGTTTAAAACAAGCTAGGATGTTAAATTAAAATGTTACGTAATAACGAAATAAAATAATCAGAATAACGCACCATCAACTTCCCCTTTGGAATATTATAAAATATCTATAATATTCATACTATTTTTTGATTTTTGTATTTATATATTGACTAATCCGGCTGGCCGTTGCATAAATCACAAGGAAATTTATACTAACGTTAAGAATTTAAAACCTTCCTCAAAATCAAATCCTGGGCACGCCTCTGATCAGTTGTAAAACATTGAGCGTATTCGGTTTTCGTTTCCGTTTGGGAATAATGAATATATTAAACGCAGCGATAAAAAAAAAAAAATTCAAAATACGTCCTCGACCGTCCGATTCGAACAACTACGATCTTTAAAATATGTTTTTTTCTTGAAGGAAACGAACCGAGCAAAGCGGAACACTATCATCCGTTTTACATCACCGACAGCGCCGAAGGAGGATTCGGTCAGAAAGACGACGCGGAGCAGAGAAAACAACGAGTGTTTGCCGGCATCGTCTACGACTCGGACGGTTATCCGTTCCCCACGACGGGTATACTATTATTTATTTCGGAGAAAGGATTTTGATAAATTTTGAACGTGGCTTGAAATTCGTCTCCTACAATATCGTTTTGACGAATTCCGTTATACGTACTGTATTAAAAGGCATTTCGGTAAAATAATATAGATTTATATTTCGTCAGGTTTTTTTTTTTTTTCATACATTCAATATTTATTTTAATATTATTTATTTTTTTTGTAACCGTCTTTTTTTCTTTCTTTTTTTTTTTTTTTTTACAAAATTTAGACGGTTAGACATTTTCGGTTACGTTTTACAGATTATACTTTTGTAACTATTCCATTATGATTTCAATACTCGTTTACAGTTTAAACGTAATATTTTTAATATTTTGTAAAATACGGATCGAACAACGCTACGACAAATCTATTACCGGCCGTACGAAATACATAACTGTTGAATATTATTTTTAGCCGGTCGTTTTTGCGAGTGGAAATTCAAGTCGTACGATCGTTCGGCAGAAATGGAAACCTTTCAAGCGTTTTTCGACTCTTTGAAATTGTCGTGCGAAGAAGGCAACCCGGACATACTGAACTGGACGGTCGCCGAGGAGACACCGGACCTGGTCTACTATCAGGTGAACATATTTTTTCGTTTTCTTCTCTCCCCGAACCCTGCGCAAATCTCATTACGTACACGTTAGCGTCTTGTCGTTTTTCGTACACGAGCCCCAGACAGAAGAAATTCTACACTCGATTTTCGGACTCAATCGTTCCCCCAGCACGTGTGCATATTGCGCGAGATTAAATATTAATATGGACAGCAAAAAAGGTTGTGTAAAACGTTCGAGTGTACAACCTCAAAAGTTTTAAACGTGTTTTTGTTCATCGTAATGGGCGATAGTAGATATAAACGTTCTTAGACGTTCCGGAGTGCAAAATACGGCAATGTTTAACGGTGCACGGAAAACAAAAGAAGACCACCATTGTTTTAGAGCCCTAAACGAAAAGCTGTGTAAATCGAATATTAATCAACGAGATTCGGTTTGGATTGACGTCGAATCACATAAATACGTGGCATTTGTGTAAGAATGAAAAAAAAAAGAAAAAAAGTGCAACGTATTCGATAAAAATTATTTCGGAGGTATACTATTCGAACGTATCGACATTATGCTGAATGTTAGTGAAAAAAAAAAAAAATCTACTTTGAAAATAACGCATCAGACGCATACACGTGACCGACATATTCATATACGAGTAAAGTAGATGATATTTTATAGATCTACAAAATATCGTACGGATCACGGTTTATGACCTATAAGAGATAAAAATGACATAGTAAAAAAATATAAATGAAAAAAAAATCCATTGTGTATTATAATCTTATATCCATCTCGTAATAGTATCGTACACGTTCCCGTGGCCTTTGTAAAATTGTTTTCAAAATGTCGGACTGTTATTATAAAATAAAATAATGTGACGCATTGTATGTTTAACAATCCGATCGCTTTTTGGTAAAGATACAAATGATTTATCCAGTGGCGCCGAATGAAATTGAAACTGCTGAGTTCAAATAATTAGATCTACCCACCCATCCGTTCAAATACCAAAAGATTTTTTTTAACATCTTTAATAATTGAAAATGTCATATAATGTTTAATTAGTAAATATACTATTTTAAATAGAAAATATTTGTGTCAATTAATGTATAAAATAATTAATTTACATTTTTTAATGATCATTTTTATTTATTTTTTAATATTCCAATTTTCTAGGCAGTTCAATTGAACTATTTGGAGTACGTGTTCGGCGCCACTGTGCTTATCTATTTATTACTCGTATATCGCAATACTGTACATTTACGTCCTCATTGTTGTTTTCATAATTTTTATTATTGTTATTGTAATGGTACGGCTGCAGTTATCTGTATGAGGTGTTTATATGATAATCCATAAGTTTATTAAACATAATTTTCTACAATTAAATACTTAGTATCTTAGATTTTGAATGAAATAAAAAATTTATTAGTTTAACCATGATGTATGCATACTATTTAGACCAGAAAGTGTACTCCAATCATCACCAAATATAAATTAAACATAGGTTTCGTTTTAATATGGGTTCTAGATGAAGGTACTTCCGGAGAGAGGGGTTTTTAATTTATCAACCGTTCCCTAGGTATAATTGAGAAAAACGGAGAAAAATTGGAATAAACATAAAATTTCAACCGAGATTTAAATTCTTACTGTTGATAACAATCCCATATTATTTTATTACGTAATATTTTTACTAAACAGATTTTTTGATAATTGTGAAATTAAATAAGATTACTGAAAAATCATAAAAAAATTATTTAGAATCGCTATAACATGACATTTTGACGAAATTGGATATTCCTGCGATTTTTCATTAAACGATTATAGATTTTAGTTAAAGACGTTGCTTGGTTTCTAAATATTTTAATGAAACTCGTGTTGTTTATAGGTGGCAATTGAAATTTTTTATTTTATCAAATTTTAAACTCCTTTATTTTTTTATTTTTTTTTACAAAAGTTAGCGCATCAAAAGTTCAACCTGCTTTATTAAGAAATATCGTTCTTCTACTATGATATATATTAAAAATATAAACGATCCACCCAACACATTTAACAGTTGCAACGTATTATAAACCAAACATCGCTGATACATTGAAACACATATAACTGGTGTTGTGTAAACTAAATACATTTTACGTGTCTTAACATAATAAATATTGCCGTTGTTACACGTGTTTAACGATAAAATACAATCAAAAGTCTGAAAAACCTAACTATACACTATTGTACAAACGTGGTATCCTTATGTACACACATTTTGAATATACTCGTATTATAATCGATCTGAAATACATTTCAACAAACCGAGAATTCCAAATGTGCATAAAATATTATTGTTAAAAATCAACTGAAAATCATCGGGTTAAAATAAATTATGAAATAGTTTAGGGGTTTTTTTTTTTTTCTTTATTAACACTTTTCATACCTAACTGTTTGACTTATTAAGTTCCAAAATAAAATCTGTCAACGTCATTTAAATTTAGAAATGTGTTTTAAACAGGACACATTTTTATACGAACCACAATTTATGAAATAGTATACAACGGCGGATAGTTGTACCAAACTACCAACAGTACAGATTACTTTTAGACGCAGTTATTATCAATGTTGTGGATGGTAACCCCAAGTCGTTGTTAAGTGATTTTTGATGCGTCCAAACGATAAAAAACTGATCGAAAAAAATATAATTCCAGCTATTTTAATATTTTCTGGTGATTAAACCGCACAAACGGTATGTTTAAAACAGAATATGCGACCAAATAACATTTATTAAATACGTCGAAACGACGTCTAAAAAACTCAAACTCGCCATACCGATATGAGTTTTTTTTTTCAATTCGCTGAAAGTATTGTACGTTACCAACGTAATATACAGTATACCACCCTCGTTGTAATCAATTATTATTATTGCCCAAAGTATTTATATAGGTAAGATTTTTTTTCTTTTTTTTTTTTTTTTATTAAAAAACGTTAATTCGGCCAATTTGTGTTCCAAAAATCAATAATATTATTCGTAGTCATTATTTTTACTACATTCTTTTTTATTTTTTTTTTTTTTTTTTATTTATTACCATAATTTTATATACGTTGAGTTGTTTAAATTTTATATAAAAAAAGGTTTCAAATGGTTATGCATAAAGTCAGAGAAGCAACGATTATAATGCACTCAAACGTTTGAACGGATATCTCTCTATCACTCACTACGCCCCCTTTAAACTTGACAAATACACATCAAGTGTTAACTGACCAACTATAAAGTTGCTTGATGGTACAAAAAGTAAATTACGACATCGAATTATGTAAAAATACAGTTTTGTTCAGAGTCACGAATCGACCGAAACAATGTTCTCGATTTTCTTGGTAAAAAAAAAAAAAAAAAACTCGTGCACCTCACGTGCAGCGCAAAATTAGTAATCGAATTCCTTTCGTGTTTTGCAGAGCTATTCGCAAACCAACGTGGGATGGAAAATCCACGTGGTCGATCCCGGATACAAGTGGAACGACGACAAGAACGCCGCGACCCGTAATCCGCGATTCGTCGATCTGCTGCTGTTAACGTGCGCGGTATCGATTATTGTTGTCGAGCGGTTTTTCACGATTAGTTTACTGTGATGTACACAATCCGGTAAAACAGAAACATCCAAAGCAAAACAAAAAAATTAAAAAAACAAAAAAACTGCTCTTCGCGCAAACAGCTTTAGACGTCCGTCCGTCGTTTTACGATCCGCGGACGACGAGGACGAGGGACATAAAAAAAAAAAAAAAAAAACACCATTATATCGTTTTCTTCTCGTTATCTCTTTCTAATTGTCTACGCCCTTTCGACGAAAACGCCCACGTAATACTTTTCCGGAAGCCACCGTGTCGGTCAAATTATATTACTATCGCTGTGGCTCGGAGTTAATTATAATACTGGACCTTAAACAGACATCGAATTAAAGACGTTGAACGCGCAAACAAACCAACAAAAATATTTATTTTTATTTTTTTTTAAATAAAACGGTAAACCGTGTACGAATCCGTTCGATACTATCGAAAACAAACGTTGCGTGTTATCAGCAATCGAGAAATACGCAAATCTTAATTCCCATATTGACCTATTCGCAATCGTTAAGATCGATTTTTCCACAGTTCGGATCCCATGAACCGGTCAACAGAAGCGTTGACAGTTCGTATCGTCAGTTGGCGAGCTCCTCGATTTGAATCAAATTAAAATATCTCATCCCCTCACCCCTCGTCCTCGGTTCCGATGGATCGCACGGTGCATTATTATCGTGATTATAATAATGTGCACGCCAAAGCGACGGACTCGTCGAACAGCGTTTCGGCGAATGTTTAATTGATATTTTGACACGGGCGTTTCCAACGGTTGTGCGATTGTTGTTATAACACAGTCCGTCGTCTACGCGTTTCGTTCCGAACGTGAGCGCGGCTTGGTACTCGCCTTCGTGTCGACAACAACGCCAGCAACACTTGTCGTTCGGATCGGTTTTTGTGTTCTCGAAAATATTATTTTATCTTTTTTTTTTTTTTTTTAAACCCCCTGCTTTGTTGCACCTGGATTCGTAGTTCAATCTGCGGACCATGGTATTTACCGTACTCGTCCCGTTTCAAGTTCGGAATGCGGGCGCGTTAAACATTTCGTCGGGTTGACTCTAATCTGGGTCCCGACTAGACGCTTATATTTTGGCTCCGAACGGTCACATTTTTCAAGAAACCATTCCGCTCCCCGTATTAGGAAACGTTCCGAACGCGGTTGGATGTACGGCGGTATTTATTGAACTTCACAAAAAAAAAAAAAAAAAAAAAAAAAAACAACAAAATAAACGAATAAACACATGTCGATGATTTCTTTCAAAACGCTATCGTACCCCGGAACGAGACCCAGTACGTACCGGTATATTTTTCGAAAAAAAACACTATAACGTTGGCTGAGAAAACGAGTGTTGTCGGTCGTCGTGGAACGGAATACCTATCCCGTTAGGAGTGATCGTATCGCGTAACGTTACAATAACGCAGGTGTTACCGATTTTGTAAACGAACGTCGCGAACGATATTTCGAACACCACTCTAGGTATCATCCGTAAAAGAATTAAATACGAATATTGCTAATACTACGTACGAATGCACGACGGAATAAAAGTGACGAGATGAATTTATAACGGTTGTAATAGTATAATATATAGTGTTGTACGACAGCCACTAAAGCAGCGGAACATCATACTATTCATTCGGAGCCGCCGAACAACGATAAACGATTGCGAGTTCCGTGCGTACTCTCGGAGTAATCCGCTTAATTCGGGCACGACGTATGAATCGAGACGAAGAATCCCAATAGAGCTGAATAAGGATTGTTCTTCGTTTAACGTTTCGAACAGTAATTCCCGGTAGTTTGTTCGAACAAGACAATGCTCTAGACAAAACTGCGGTAACACCTGTGCACAGCAAATATACGCCGTAATAGTCATAATACATATTAGAACAATGGTTTTCGACCTTTTCCGGATCGCGACCCATCATTTTTTATTTTTTTTTTTTTTTTTTAAACGCTACCCCTTCAGCAAAAAAAAAAAAAAAAAAAAAAAATAATGTTGTTTTGTCCATCGACATTTGATTTAATTACCGAAAAAATATTTACATGGTGTAGGATTTCGATCGATTTACGCTTAAAGATTTACCATAATGATAAATAATCAACTAGATTTCGTTTTTAAACAATGTGGGAAGATCGTTTCGTCCATTATTTTTGGCGAGCCCCGGGTTGAAAACCGTTGTGCTCGACCGACAACTGCGATCGCCCATAGTGCTCGGGCTCGGATCGAGGAAAAACCCAAAGGTTTGGAAAACAATGAAAACGTGGTGGTGGGGGGGGGGGACCGAAAACCCTCGTGGCGCGTCGGGATCGGGGGTTTTTTTTTTTTTGTTTTCGTTTACATCGTCCGAGCGTCGGAGGGTACCAGGCGCGCGATCGCACGCGTTCGAACCAACGCGTCAGCCAGCACGAGACAACATCGCCCTCGGAACGGGAACGCCGACGGTCGGCCAACATTAAGAATATCGAGCAAAACAAAACATATCATTTGTAAATACGTTTTCAAACGTACGTGTGTGCACATAGTAAACTGATAAACGATAGTGTTGTAAGTGAACCTCAGCTTTGTACAGACCGCAACAGTCGTCGAGACGTTCGAGCGCGCGCAGCAGCAGCAGCAGTAAACACGTAAAGTACGCAAGGCGTATCCGTGTCGTCGCGCCGCGACCTCACCCTTTACCCGCCGCCCGCTACACCCCCTACCCCCGATTGAATACGATATTCGACCACATCGATCCGTAACGGCGTAGCGAACACGGTTATCGGGCGTTCGTCCTACCGCCGTGTCGGTTCGGTCGTATAGTCGATTTTCGAATTCGTTAAACTCTGCCGATCATCGAACGACCTTTTTTTTTTTCATTTTCGCTTTCCCTGATACGGCCCTCCGGTCACTTCGAGTTGCCCGTCCCCGACCTGGACGTGAAAACCGGTTCGCTGAGCGATACGTACGGCGGACCACCGGTTCAAACCGTTCGCGGACCGCTCGGTACAGTCGAACCGAGTCGTTCGCGGTGCGATCGTCCCTCGAACGGCGGACGGCGCGCGAACAAGAGCGCACCAGCGGTGGTCTCCTGTTCCCTTTTCGGTCCGATCACGCACATTCGAGCAACACTGTGTTCCCGGCGAACGTTTAATTTTGTTTTTAATTGATTTCATTTTTTCTCCCGAAAACCCGCCGTGCGGTTCGATCGATTTTCGTCCCATTCGGGTGTAGGTCTCCGTGAAACGCGTGCGGCTCGCGAGAAAATATTCGTCCCGTACATTTTCTCCCGTCGGTCCTACGTCGAACAGTATTGCTCAAACGGAACGTGTAACAAACATGACGTGCACGACGGGGATAAGAATGGTTTTCGCCGTCAACATCAATTATCCGACTTTTCCCGTGCGGCGGACGTACGTGCACCGGAAATACGCGTTCGAACCGAATGTCGATAACACGATGACAATAATATTTTCTAGTTTTTAGTCGATTAAATTTAAGGCGAATACGCATAACTAATACGCATCAAATGAACTATTGACAATAAACTATACGTTCTAAGTGATTATAATTATTATTATTATTAATATTGTTACGTTGAAAATTATTTTTTTTTTTTTTTTTACTAATATTTATTAATTGTTTAAGTATTTAAAATATTGGTGCGTAATAACATCGCGGATTATAATACACGTTCGTAATATAATCTTCGGTTTAACATCACGTACACCCAAACGACGTAACGTCGCATTAGTACCTACGTCCGTACTACACATTATTATTGTTTTTATCATATTTACATTACAAACGAATGTTACATCTCTCTCTCTCGTCGAATCGAACGTTTCGCTACACACGTTTATTGTTATTACACGTCGTAGAGCGTACGGGTTTTTTTTTTTTTTTTTTTATTCTTCGCAAATCGTTGAGAACACAATATCGTTCATCTTAGTCCGTCCATTCTTTTGCCGTCGATCATTAACAGTTCGATGCGTGTCGTGATCTAGTCATCCGTCAAGAAATCGTATACGTAGTGCTGCGGTTTTCGTGTATACGACCGAAAAATTATGAACATTTCTCATTTCTCCGTCGAAACATAAATTTACATAAGAAAATTAAAAAATCTAGTAAAACCGTATCTGAAATTTAATATAAATTTAAATCGGTACACCACGTCGCTTTGGCGCACGGCTGTTTCATATTGTTTTTTTTTTTCCAACGAACCGCCACCGACGTACCGAACGATTCGCTCACATTGTGCATTTTTTTCGTCGATACGCAATTTATACAAATATCATGTGGGCGTGTACTTTATTTACATAACAGCGATTTCACCGAACGTCTAACTACGAAGCGCGCTTTTAAATATCCATAATAACAGTGTTATAAAGTGTTATAAATACCGGGTCGACAGTAGTGTTTCAGTATAGTATTACGCGGTTAATCGAAAATTTAGATCCATTAGAAAAAAAAAAAAAAAAATTTAAAAAAAACCGTATTGCTGTGTTGTGCACGGCAAAAAACTATTACATACCGTAACCGCTAGTTGTTGGGATTAAAAAAAGAACGGCGATTCAAACCTGTACGAGATAATATTAATACATCAACAACCGCAAAAGCATTCAGGACGTTTCCTGTGATTTCACTTCGCGCGGAAACATTCGTTTTCGACGAGACAGAGAGAAAATGTTAATCATTACAATATGATGTGTTCTAAGTTTTTAACCTCAGTTTTAAATACACTGTACCGTAATGTTATAAAAATATTTTATTAAATCTATATATATATATATATGTATTAAGCAAGTTAAATAATTATTGACGGTACCGGGAAAAACGTTGTAACATTGCACGCAATTGTGTTTATCCGCGTGATAGTGGATTGAAACTATTCGGCCAAACAACGAAAATCGAGCACAAAATAATACATAATAAGTATTAAAATAATATCAAAATAATATATAATAACAATGTTAATTACAGCTGTCCGACAGCAATACCGAGTTTCCCCATCGAATCAATCGTACCACACGTTGCGTAGGTGCAATGGGATAAGCCGATTTCCCGCGTACCTAAAATGTAAATGTATTCATACAAACAGTTTATGTTTTATATATTTGTGTACAATATAACTCTCGTACGTGTACTATTTTATAAGGAACAAATCTGTGTTTTCGGTGACAATAACTTTCACATTTATTATTGAACGTATTTTTATTGTTATTCCTTAGTATTATAATTAACGGCCACGAGTCGTCATTTTGAATTTTATGTAAACCTCGACAATAATTTTTTCTAGACGAATAAGTAAACGTTACATTTTTAGGTTAACTTTTAATATTACGATAATATAAAATTTATTTGTAAATGTTTAAATCGCTTAAGACTTTATTTTTAACTAAAATGTACGGATTCGTACGGTTACGTTTAGTAATTTATATTTGTATAAGATAATGTGTATCAAGTGAAACGCGTAAGAAATGTTTTATAAATACGGTGGAATCTGCGAATTGACGAATACTGTACCTATACGTCATTATTTGTATCTTCGCGCATTTGTCTAAAAAAAAGAAAGAAAAAAAAATGAAAGAAATCGGTTGACACCGCGTAAAGTAATTTAGATTTTATAAATGTGTTGATGTTACCTTTATACGCTATCTAACACGTGACAATAATAATATTAGTTTAATTTGTATATTTAATATGAGTAGCAAATTATTTTATGACAAACTTATATACGCCTAAACGTAAATTATAGATTATACTATTCTTCATTTCGATTGCGAAACGTGTAGCTTGTTCAAATAGAAGTATTATTGTACTGTTAATTATTGTTTTCTTCGTTTCGTAAATCGATTTCGTCCTCGAACATTGATTATTATATTTTGTCCGCGTATCTGTTACAATAAGTGCGCTACGGCATTGTTCTCCGATAAATCGAAACTTTTCGAACACCTTCCTTAAAAGTGTGCGGTGAACTGTGTAAACGTATGACTGGATTTAAAAAAAATTAAAAATGTATAACACTTCTTGTGTATTTATTTAATAAAAACAACATGCGTACGCGATCGATGTTCTATTATTTCGTTCGTCGTGTCACTGCACGCACCGCTTAACCAGTCGGGTGTTCGGCATAATAGACTTACACAACAGTCCGTGGCGATATCGGTTGCGAATCAGTCTTTTCTCGAGTCACATTCGAGTTTTCCGCGTGTCCAAGACGTGTAGAATTTGAATCGTGTTAACATTTTTTGTACCGGATAACAATGGGTATGGCGGGTGAAGTTACTAGGTTAACCTAGCCGTATTATATATTACGCCGTGGAAATGTTTCCCCGCAGTGAGGAAATCGATTTTTCCGTAGGAAATTCGTCGGTACGAGTTCTGAAATTGGTGGTGCAAATTATGGAACAAATAATGGCGCGAAAAAAAATTTGAATTTTCCAACATTGTGATCCCAGGGAAACGCACCTCCGTTGTGCTAGGTTTACACGCGCGTGTTTCTTGCGGCGTCAACATTTATCGCATTTAACTGTTTACACAGTTCCACACAAAACCATGGCGTCCGTTGATTGATTGCAACTTCGTTGTATCTTATATACCGTTTCAGCTCCGGGTTTATTCAATATTATATTTTGAATCGATTGAAACGCCGACTGAAGTGCATTGATATTTCTCGTAAAGCTCCAAGGACTTGACAGATAAATCTCCGTTCCGTTTTGAACACGGTGTACGGTACAATAGTACACTGGTATAAGACTGAAATTAAAATAGCTACAACGTTTATCGCTCTCTTCGAGCTCCGCACTCGTACACTGCACTCATCCGTTGTTTCGTTACGTCTTATTAACTTTTTCGTCTCGTTACCGCGTTACTTTTTTCCCGCCGCTCGAATCCCGCGAGCCGCCGAGCACTTTTTTGGAAAATGTTCACGTTCAAACGATTTACGTTAGGTAATGTAAACATTTTCATAACACTTGAACGGGAATCGTTCTAGTACATCGAAACCGCGGTTGCATCCGAAAACCGCCACACTTTTGATTTTGAAAAGGTCGATGGACAAAAACCGCACACTTTATCGGTCATTGTATAACAAAATACCCCAAACTTATAGTGGCTAAGACCGCACACTATTTTGAGTTCTAACTGATGAGATAAGATTATAAGATTTACTCCAATAATCATGCTAACACGTTATAACACTTCAATTTTTAATTAAATTGTATTAAGTTTAGGAGCACATGTTTAAATATCGGGAAGAATTTTTAATCGACGGAGATCGTATGAAGTTTTTAAAAAATGTCGGTAATAGATTTCAGCCAAACTTAAACAGTTTTACACGCTTTAAATTTTTAAATATTTTTACATTTTAGAATACTCGTATATGTTTTTTTTTTTTTTTGTTTGAATAAATTGTAAATTATTAAGTATTCCTAATCTAGGTAAGTATAACCCTTTTGGGGTCGAAATCAAAAGTGTGCGGTTTTTGGATGCAACAATTGTGCGTTTTTAACCTGTTAAATGTGTGCGATTTTAACCTACCAAAAATGTGCGATTTGTTCAGCTATTATCAAAAATATGAGGTTTTAGGAGGCAACGGAAACCACAAATCCTAATCTCCACGCGTCAATCGTTTTAGAAAACATGGTTCGAAATGAGAATAGGTGTTGTAAAAAACATATGTTTTATTAGATTAAAATTTTATTAAAATATCTATGTTTACAATCAAAACAGTTTCTATAGTTCCACATTTGATACAAATCTGCGATTATAACGAAAATACATAAATATTACCAATATCGTTCTCCGAAATTCAATACAAGTTTTAAAAAACTTAATAAAATGGTACTGTCTTGTATACTTGAAAACATAAAAACAATTTCAATATCCGCTCCGCTAATAATCGGAAGCCTGTTTTTATTGTTCGTCGTTGTTTACAACCAAGAAAGGTAAGAGCTGTTTGTACAGCATTTATTTCGCCTGTAAATTATTTTAAATTATGTTTTACTCTTCAAAAACACGCCAGAAGCCAAAGCTGCCATCAGTTTCTTACAATTTACAATTGTGACAAATAATTATTGATTTTGAACCCGGCCTCCGGCGGTTTCGTTCTTCGGGATCGACCGTCTGACTAGAAAGAACATACTCCTCCAGCCCTCTTCTTCTAACCGACCAGGAAGTACATAACTACCGAGGCAAAAATAGCCAATTTTCATCATAAACTTAAATAAAAATTAATTGCTTAAAATCAGTTCGACGATAACGTTTCCATTACGTCCGCTCCGTCGTTGGTTTGGGGGGGGGGGCTGAAATCGGGAACGGGAATCGTTCTAGTACATCGATCAAAGTTTTATTTGCTGTTATATATAATGGCGGTCTAGTCATCTTATAATCATGGTTCATGATTAATACTCAAGCCCGAGAGAACGACCGTAATCCGCGCATTAGTAATCGATACCGACTGTCTCGAACGCCGGTCGCCGGTTAAAAAACCAATAATGAATTCGTTTTTACTGCTACGAATAAACGAATTTCAACGATGTCTCTCGGCAATTGGTTTATTGGTAGGAGTCGGTGCGTAGCAACGGACACATTTTTACGGTCGTTAGAATAACGTAACACCCGGGGACGGGAGTATATTGAGAGTGTATTAGACTCAATTATTAGACCTTTAGTCAACTATTAATTGAGATCAGTTACAGTTTTTATTTTTACTAGCAATATGATATCACGTCCATAACGGCTGATGATTAGTAATTTCCACCCCTCTACATCTGGTGAAAATATTATTGATTTTCTTTCGGAGTTGATACATCATAACCTTCGCCTTTCTTTTTCGACGACCTAAAAAAAGCCACCAACAATTCGGATTTCATTGCGTCAAAGAGGGAATTCAGACTTTGAAAATATTGTTTCTATAACTATTTTGTTGGATATAATTAAAATTAAATACGGAACTAATAAACGGTGAACAGAATACGAAAAAACGGTTAAAAATCAAACATTAAAGTTGTCCATATCAAGAAAAAAAAAATATAGAAATAGGTTCAAAGTAGCAGAACTTTGACGTATCGCACGATTTTGTGCAATACGGTTTCAAGGCCGTTAATTTACGTAAGCTAGAAATGGGCCAATTCATCCTACCGCGCGGCGTCGCATATCAAGAGACGTTCCTAGCTTAACGATCCAAGACGGTTGCGACACGAATTTTTTATCTTTTTTTTTTTTTTTACCATCATTAATACGATCGTTATCGTGTCCGATAATGTCACGGGAGCCGCGGGTGGTCAGGTTAGCCGTTCGACGAAGCGCTTTCATCTGTGCGATTCTGTGACAGGGACGCGAAGTTGTCGAGGAGAATCTGTCGGTTGCGATCGCGGCTTTCAGCGATGCCCGATCCGGAGGACGCGATACGGACGCGCGCGTACGTGGTGAACATGTTCGAACGGGCCACGCGGTGCGTGGAAGCGAACGAGTTGGAGTTGGCCACGGAGCACGTGGCCGACGCGCTGTACATGTTGGACGGTCCCGCGGCCGGTCACATGCTGGACCACATGAGCCAATCGCTGTCGCGGAACGTCTACATCATGGTGTGCAAGAACTACGCGATGCTGGTCGAATACGCGGGCCCGCGCATCTGAGAGAACGTATAAGAAACGGAAAAAAATACACGTACCTCGCGAAGGTCAACCGTGGGATCCCGATTGGGGGGGGGTTAGGGTTCCACGTACACGGATTCGAATGGGCTCTCGGGACCGTCGCGCAGTGTTCAGAACACATCGATTTAAACGGCAGAAACCGCATGTTTGATTTTTTTTTTTTACATTGCACAAATAGACATTCTAAGGGACCTTAATACGGAGTTTGGAGTTCTTATGCATAGATCAACGGGACTTGCAGCGTTTTTTTTTTTCTTACGTTTTTTCTGGTAAAATCACTATTTTATTTTATTTTCCATGATTTTTTTTTATCTCGATTCAATATTTAAATTTTTTTTTTAAATATTTTAATACAATTAATTTAAATCTCAAGCTCTTTAAAATAAGTGACAAATATAATTATGTAAATTTAATTTTTTTTTTTTTATTATTAGTATAAAAATAATTACTATTTCATATTGTTCGTAAAAAAATTTAATTAAACTTAACTTAATTTACATAACTATACATGTCACTTATTTTAAAGAGCTTGTACTTTAAGTTAATAGTATAAAAATATTTAAAAAAAAAAAATACTGAATCGAGAAAAAATTACATGAAAAAAAGTAAATATTTTGATAAAATAGCGATTTTACCATAAAAAACGTTAAAGAAACCTCTGTAAGTCCCGTTGATCTGTACATAGGAACTTAAAACTCCGTTTAAGTTTCCTTAGAATGCATATTTATACAAAATACAAAAATACAAATAAATGAAAAAAATAACTATTCAAACATGGGGATTTTACCGTCTAAATTGAGGTTTCAGACCACTGTACGTCGACATAGAAGTTAAACGAATGTATACGGTTCAAACGACGTGCATTGATGCTGTGAATCGATCGCCACACAGTGATCTGAAACAAATATTTAGCTGGCCAAAAGTGTCATTTCAAAAAACTAAAAAATACTAAATTTTATAATGAATAATTTTATCTAAATATACATTTCATATCATTAGAAAATTTTTTTGTTCATTTTCAATTTATTTTATTTTTAATATAAATTTTTAATTATGGACGGACAGATCGGTAAGTTAAATTTAAATATTAAATACTATGAATAGGTTAAACATTAGTTGTGTGCAAATATTGGCTTATTTCAAGCTGTAGTACAAATAATATTATATTTAATGTAGTCGTAATAGTACGTAATTTTTTTTTAGCTGATGTGACTTCTACAAAAGTAATTTATAATCGAGATGTAATAAAAATAATTCGAGAAAAAGGATCCATGCAGTCAGTTACTAGTGTAGCTACTAAGAAAGTCATTTTAAATTTTTTAGTAAATTAATTGAGTGGGTTAAATTGGATTTATAATTACACTGAAATGATCGAAAAAGAAGTAGTCAATTTTTTATTTAAAATCATCTCAGAAATAGTTCACGGTTAGACGTGAATATAAAACGTTTGAAAAAAATAATTTGTTTATGCCTGGACAAAGCAATGTAACTTCTTTCTTTGAAAATTTTTAATATTCGCCGAATAGAGCTAAAAAAATTAGGTCAGCTTCCACATGTATAAAAAAAAATTCGTCCTATTCCTTATACCCCAGTTGATGCTTTGGCTCTTATAATTGATAATAAACTCACAACACAGAAATATGAAAATATTCGCATCGGTTCTAAAAATAGAATCAGTGATATATATCCATCATACGAAAATGTATGAATAGAAAAAAAAATTGTTAACCTAACAACATTGAAATACAAGAATCATGTTGTAAAATAGTACTCCAAAATCTTATAGGTCATACTACTAAAAGAATATTAAAAATACCGTCAATTAATGATAAAAAATTAAATGCCAAGTTAGAAATTATATACAAATGGGATATGATGGGAATAGCGGTCAGTCTCAGTATAAACAAAAATGTATTGGTGATTCTACATCAACACCTATTACGACAGATCAGTCAATGTTCATGTTTTCACTTGCACCTCTTGAACTAAGATGTTTTCCAGAAATCATAAATAATAGTCGTAAAAGTAATAATTTTCATATTATTTGGCAAAATCCTTTACCGTCATCGACTATATTCTGCTAGTCCATAAAATTTATGTTTAGAAAAGAAACTTCTGAAAGTAAAAAAAAGAAAAAGTTCAAGAAGCTGAAGATCAGATAACAAAACTATCAAACACACATGTTGTACATAATGGTTATGATTTTCAAGTCAAACATACACTCATATTTTCAATGGTTGACGGAAAGGTAATATTTACTCGTATGTAGTCGGTAAACAAATAATAAAACATAATTATTATTAAAACTATTATTTTTTGTGAAACAATTTTTTTTTTTCAAAAGGTTTGTAATTCGATTACTGGAACTTCAAGCCAGACATGTTACATTTGTGGAAGCTTATCTCGTTATATTTAAAATTTTGTATTTTATTTAAAAAAATTAATAAAAAATTGTATATACTCGTATACGTATAAAAAATTCTTTGAAAAAATTAGTGAATAACTGTTTATTGTATATTAAAGGTTAAAACACCTCATAAAAATATTTTCAATACAAGGAAATGGTGCATACAAAACAAATTTCGATCTGAAATGGTACTTTTAATTGATGTGGTATTACAAGGTATACTTTTAAGTTAAACGATATTGTTGACAATTTAAACGAGAGTAATGTTAATTCATTTTTGTAAATCATTTATTTTCCATAGGTCATGGAACAACAAATTACGGAAATACAGCAAGAACTTTATTTAAAAATCCCAAAATTTCAGCAGCTTGCACGAGGATTAATATAGAACTGATACCACGATGTGGGAACATATTATCAGCCATTTCAAGTGGATACACAATCAATTTTGACTATTTCGAAGAGTGCTGTTTAATAACAGCAAAAAAATTTGTCTCATTGTATCCTTGGTACTACTTGGCATGTAGTAACATGCCTGCAAATGTACATAAAGTGTTACTACACGGTGCAGATGTTATATGATTTGCTCCTCTCCCAATAGGTATTTTAATTATAAAAAATTAATTTTTAATTACATTTTTTAATTAAAAAAAAAAAAAATGTAGAAATATATATAATTTCATTATTATATTGTTTAATTAAGGTAAACTATCGGAAGAAGCACAAGAAAGTCGAAATAAAGACTACAAAGTATTCAGAGAATATAATACGAGAAAAACGTCAAGGTTTAATACGAAGATTTGAAGCATATTTTACTTTTTTCATCTGATCCATGCGAAATATTTCCAAGACCTATGTACAAGAACTATCTAAAGATGTTATTCAATTATTAAGAATACCAGAACCAAATAATGGTTCTTATACTTATTTAAACCAATCATTTTCAGAAATTAGTGTATAATTAAATATTTACCTATGTGTTTCAAATAAATATAAAAATTTAAATTAAATTAAAATTATTAATAACAGTATTAATTAAGATTTAATTTAGTTAATATTGTATTTTGTATTTTTATTGAGTGTAAGTATTTATTTGGGGAAAATGATACGTCTAAATAATTAGAACAATTTGGAGCAAATTATTTTCTTTTTAATTTATTCTTCACAACTTGTATTATAACATGTGTCTATTGAATATTTTATAAAAATGCGTTGTTTTAAGTAATATTCCTTAAAAGCGAAAAATAATGAAAAAATTGTGTTTATGTGTTAAATTTGATATTGTATTACAGAAAAAAAAAAATAAAAATAAAATAAAATGCCGTAATTATATTAAAAACAATATAATAATTGTGAATTGAGAAAGTTAAAGTTTTAAGATTTTTTACTAAGTATGAAAAAAATGACATAGATTTTTGTGCAAAAATTGGAAATATTCGATAAAAATTTAAATGTTTCCAATAAAAAAGCTGTGTAAGCTTTGATAATCTAATGATCTCATATTTTTAATTTACCAACATAATACTATAACAAAAAATAGTTCATTATAAAATTTAATATTCTTTAGTTTTTTGGAATGACACTTTTGGCCAGCTAAATATTTGTTTCAGACTATTGTCACAAACCAAGAAAATTATAATGACGACAGGAGAATATTTTAGAAAAATATTACCTGTATGTTAGTATAAAGTACATAACATTTGTAAACTGTAATAAATCTTAAAAGTATTTTTTGTTGAAAATAAAAGTGTGTTTTATAATTCTATAATTTTAATATTGATTTCAGTGGTGCCCGTAAACCCTTTTGTAAGCGAGAATGAACTCCATACATGTGTTCATATTTATGTATTTTTCTAAGGTGATATAAATATCTCCAAACCAGAAAAACTTAAACATACTTCATACCGTCCGTTATAACTAGGGCTAGGGACTTTATGCCCTTAAAAACCTTAAAATATGTATGCATTTATGCCCAAAAGAATCAATAAATATGCTATTAAAATATGTATTTAAAAAAATTATATTTGTAATAATTAATTAAATAAAAAAATTTAACTAGTAATAAATTATAATAATATTTTTATATATGATAGATATGATGATCTGAGATAATTTTTTCTTTTTTTCAAATTTTTTTTCATCTTATATTGAATTTTTATCTAAAACAAAATATTTAAAATGGTTTTAAAAATAAATTAAATTGAAAACATTTTTTTTATTTTTAATATAGTTATAATTCTTCTAACCTCGAGCATTACATTGGACTATAAGATATTTTCTTAAGTTGGAAAATTTAAATAACTGTCTGTTATCAGCCAAAATAATTTTATATTTAGAAAAGGAACGTTACACGTCTACGGAACTTATTAGTGCAAACTTAAAAAATCGTAGGTCACTACTAATAATATCTGCAGGCAATCTATCCATAGATTCATTTTTCCATTTAAAATGTTCGAAATTTTTTATAGTTAGCCTTAGCTTGTGCAAATTCTTCAATTTTTGCAGAATGTATACGTTTTTTATAGTTTTAATCATTTTAATGCATTCAATAAGTGTACCAATAAGACACCTTGAGTTCCAAGTCACGTGATATATGAAGAAATAAATCATAATTTTTTTTTTTATAAAATTTAAAAACTTACTTCTTCATATGAATAATTGTCAAATATGCATTTATAAAATTAAAAATAGTCAAATATGCAATTATAAACGAAAAATGGTCAAATATGCAAAATATGCAACTATAAATTTTAAATATAAACTTGTATTGCTTTGAAACAAATTTAAATATTACTTAGCTATATTTTTGATAATTATTTAAAAACATGCAAGTTCCTAGAAGTCCCGAGCCCTAGTTATAACAATACAGAATTATATTTTTGGGAGACAAATTTTTTTTTCGGTATTGCATTGGTAAATTACTCTTACTTTTTAATTTCTATCTGTACCTATTAGGTGGAGGATAGATAAATATTTGAGGGCTATGTCATTCAATAAGCCAATTACCGACGTTAAAAAAAAATATTAAAAATATTTTTATTTAAAATAATTATCTGTTTTAACGATATTAATATTTATATATTTACAAATCAACATTCGTAAAAAAAAAAAGAAAATCGTACCACACAACCAATTTGGATTCCGACAACCCACCGAATACGAGTACACAGAATGACCGACAAAATGTCACCAACATTCGAAAAAAAAGATCGCTGTTCAAGCACATTACTTGCACGAGCGTAAGTCGCACAACCATACATGCTGTTGATGTCGCAGTACTGTCATCAAATAAATATCCAACAATATAGTCGGAATCACGAAAAAAGAGCGTTGGTACCCACTGTTGCGACCAGTGGTTCTCATCTTTATACCGTCACGCTGCCGTTACGTATCATATTCACGGGCACGAATAATGAACGATAACCACAAATATAGGTATATGTATATATAGTTGTTTTATATGTTTGTGGCGGTAATATGAATAATGAGCGTAGATTTGATAGCCACTCTAGAAAAACAGACGCTTGGCGCATGACGAGCAGCGATCATTTTTCGTGCTCCCGACTATAGAGCTGGTAACGATGTGCATTACCATCATTCAGATCAAATTTCAAGGTGGACTAATAAACGGAAAATTAAGATAAACGAAAACGAATTAGTGTATATAAATGTTGCCCTTGGAATATCCGCAATTATACTAGCTTTACTAGCTGGACCCGTACATTTCGAGCTCGTTAAAAATCCTAACTTTTATAAGTCTCAGACTGTGTGTTAAATTCGTTACTTGCGAGTATCCTACCAGTATACTTTTATACGTATAGATGGATAACAGTTAAAACATACTACGTAATAATCTTACAACGGTTTTTCAATTTAGTTTATCATTGTGTTATTGTATTCGTTTTATCGAGACAGTTCAATATTCATTGACGATATTTGTTGAAGTCCATTTGGACACACAATATTTTTTGTTCTTCCTTCTGGTGCGTGCACATATAAATTAGAAGGTTTTCCAATGCGTGAGCATGCCATATAAGTATATAAGTATATATATAAAGTTGTCCATGTGAGAAGCATAGATTTTTCAAATTCAGTTCACACACTTCTGTAGCGATTGTCTTTGTGCTTTGTTGATGGTCATTGCAAAAGTGAGTCGCATAGGAAACTGCAAAGTTTGAATTCCAAAACGATATCTGTTGGGATCATCGGGATGCGTGGCAACAGTGCACCTTTTCCTTTAAACTTTTCGTTTAAAATTGTACCTTCGGTAATGTTGTTCATCAACATTTTCACTGAAAGCCTGGTATCGTTGCAGAGTCGTGGTGGATTGATATTACGTAAAAGAATGATGGGCAATGACCAAGACTGCAAGACCAAGACCAACTTTGCTCATTACTACCCACTGGCCATGGGAATGCTGATCAGTGAACTACCAGCCCATCCAAACAGTCCCCTAAGGAATAATCGACTGAGGCTGTAGGTTTTTTTTTATAAAATATTCAATTATTCAATAAAAAATTGATGTGTGTGAAAGATAATAATATTGATATCGTATTACACGAAAAAAAAAAAAAATTGGAGACTTAATGTTTGGAAATAGTCGATAAGTTAAATTGTAAAGGCTTTAATTAAAGAAAGCTTAACTTTTTATACTAAGCGGCTCCGCGAACGCTTACAAAACTCTTTTCGCAGTCGTTTTATTCTTCCAGTCACGGCATAGTTAGTGAGATGTATTATTTAATTTTTATCGTACCAAAGTTTAGAAAATCAAAGTTATTTCAACTGTATAAGTTGCTGTAAAGCAGTTTGTTTTAATAACAATTTAAACGGAACGAAATTTTCGAAATATTATTGTTTCGTAACCTCAGTAAAATATTCCTTAGCAAAGATTTCCGACGCATCGATACTAATGATTAAAAATACTATGTAGTAACATTTAAAACGTTATTGTATAAAAAAAAAAAAAAAAACCAATGGTTATAGAACATTTGAAATAAAAAAGAACATTTACAAACGTCACGATAAAACCAGTACATCCTTTCATTCATTTGGATCAGAATCTCTAAAACAATATATTCAAATAGTTAAGAACAACTTATGAGGAAATCAAGTTTCACTTTCGCCGATAAAAATTATTGACCGTATAAACGATTTAGTAATTTATCATAATATATTGTTTTTAATTAAAATTGTTGGCTGACATCATTTTAACTACTATTATTTTGGTTACCGTGCGACATAAAAAAATTAACCGATGAGTAAAAGCAAATCGAAAAACATTACAGTCTTCCGATTTCTTAAGGTCTAAACGCCACAAAATAATAATTACGAATTTTTCTTATCTGATCGTATCTTTGAAAGTTATTAACTTCAGTAAGGTTAAATAATCGCCTATACAAGTTTAATAATTTCATAATAATCAAAAATATAGAAAAGATGAGTCAATTCAAGGAAATCAACGGTATGTATTTAAAGCACTGTTAATAGAATGCTAAAATGAATGTAATGATTAATCGTGTACAACTGACATCCAGCTTCCAAAACATCGAACAACGCGTCCGTGAACACGAATAACGAGGTTTTTGGTACCCGAAGAACGGTCAACGGACGTCCGATGAACCGGGATCAATATCCCTATCAATCGTGGAGATATGAATCGGCTCCTTTAAGAACACCTACGACGGTATTCTAGTGCCAATCGACATGTTATGCAACTTTGAACTAAAGAAATTACTATTTTTAAATGATTACCTTAGACGATGATGCCGCAATTCAGCCGAGTGAGTTCTAGTACGGAACCACCGAAACGAAAAGTGATCAATTATTCCCTGGCCAGAGGAGATGCCGTCCAACTGCAAACATGCAAGAATGCATGGGTTCCGTCGTGTCTCAGAGCGAAAGACACGAACAATTGTCAGCCGCTGAACGAGGAGGACGTGGAGATAGAAGTAAATAATAATTTTGTAGAATAAACTAAACGATTACACTATCACGACGAGTAAAGTTCAAGGTGGATCGTTGTCCGCGCAAGATATTTTATTTCGATTGTACAATTACATACATGATTTACTATGATTATTTTTTGTTGATCAAGGAAATACGTAAAAAATGCATGTCGGCTCTCAACAAAATAACGCCGGAAAATATGACCTTGTTGGCGGACACCATTACGTCATTGCCAATCAAGACGGAGAAATGCATGAAAAAAGTCATTGAGCTACTATTTCAAAAAGTATGTTGAATTATAGACCGTACGAAATACATGGGTACCCGCTAAGACGAACCATCTCAATACATACATACCAGTTTCTGGAAATAAATATTGTTAATATTTTTAACCGTTTACGAACACTCTCTAGGCCATAGACGAACCGAATTTCACGCCGCAGTATGCATATATAGGCATGGCAATGCACAAAAAAGAAAGCAAGCAGAGCGATAAGAAGTCGAAAACGACGTTCAAAAATATGTTGACCAAGTGCTGTCAAGACAGGCTGTACGAAATGCGTGCCCACGAAGAGGCATTAGCAAAAAGCCTTAAGGCAGTAGAAGATTGCCCGAATCAAGTGAACATCTCGTTGAAATCTCTTACATTGACCACCGATAAATATAATGCGAATAAAATGTTACAGGATATTAAAGCGCAACTGCAGACCAAACACAATGAAGATGAAATGGTGTACAGAAAAAGATCGGTTGGAAATTGCAGGTACGAACGTGTTATATAGGAATGGAATTTAAGCCGTATGCAATGTATTCGTTGATTTTCAGATTTATGTGCGAACTGTATAAAATAGAAATATTAACGAGTAAGACTCTAGAAGAGAGCATGAAATATCTTCTAAGGACACCGAACGAAGAAACGCTTGAATGCGCGTGTAACGTGTTGAAACATACCGGGAAAACATTAAGTCACGTAAGATTACTCTTTTGAGTTTTTACACTTTTAAAATACACGTTTTCGATCGCTGAGAAATTAATAGAAATCAAATATTATAATATTGTTGGTTTGGTAAAAATTACAGAAAGCTACTTTTAAAAAGCTCAACGAGTATGCGTCTGAGGCGTATAAGACAAAGGTACCGACAAGGATAAGGTTCATGATTCAAAACGTCATTGAACTCAAGGAAAATGATTGGGTACCCAGAAATGCGCGTCCCAAAGGGCAGTTGAGCTGTGTAAAATCAATACAGAATACGGGAATACGTGTTAACAGGCAGTACACACCAACTACAACACCTGTGATGTTGATGGTAAATAATTAATTTTTTACACATTGAAATATTTACTTACTAAAATTAAGCCGTTTAAATAAAAGTCTTACATAATACGTAATAATATCTTTGCATCGATTTCATTAGAAAAACATTCTACAAAAATCAAACGAGCAGAACAATACGAAACTGCTTACAGATATTAGAAAAGTAATAATTTATTTTGGAATATATATATCAAACGATAATCCAGTTGAAATATTCTTTAATCAGTGAAAATATAAACTATAAGTTTTAATAGTTTTTTAACAGTTTTATGAAATCATTATTTTAACAGTATACATATTTTTCTTTAGGACGACAATGTGCTTCAAAATGAAAAATTACCTACAGAGATAAACGGTCCAAAACAGCTATCATTACCAATGAAATGGAGTGATTCTGTTAAGAACAATATACCATTGTTAATGCCAGTTATAGAACAAAAAATGGATAGTTCTAATGATTTACATTCAATAAACGATAAACATATTGAAATAGAAGTACATGTACATAAATTCATGATACATACGAGTAAATGCAACTAAACATATTCTGTTGCTGTTTTAGGAAACCCTGAAAAAATATCAAACTATTCTAAACAATATAACTCCGGATAATGTGGCTTCGATGGCGAAAAATATCATGTCACTGCCAATAGAAACAGAAGATTGTCTGAAGAAAGTAGTAGAACTTTTGTTTCAAAAGGTATATACGAAAATAATTCAATTAAAATATACTGTCACTTGATAATTGTGAAACATATTATTTCGAGACCAGTCGAATGTATTAACTGTAATTTTTAAATTCAATAGGCAATGGACGAAACGATATTGAGTCCCCAATACGCATTTATTTGTTCGACAATGAAAAACACGGTGGTACATTCGAAAGACTCGAAATCAAACACGTCTTTCAAAAGTATTTTGCTTGCAAGGTGTCAAAAAGCATTCGAGTCGATATTCACTCGTAAACGCACTGTAGCCAAAGAGCGCAACGAAATCGAATCGTGCAGGGATAAAGTATGAACGATTTTCTATAATGCCCGTTTATTATTTTATAAACATTTGCAAAATGTTAATGCGTATACGATATAGGCAATGCGGCGAAAACTCCAATCCAAGTTCGATCAAAACGAATCGGATTACAGGAATCATTCGATTGCAAACTGCAGGTTAGCTCACGGTTGAGACATAAAAATATAATAATCGAACGAGATTAAAATTATAGTTGTAAACTGTTCTTTGTCGCATGATTTCCAGATTTATGTGTGAACTAATGAAATTTAACATTTTGATACCTGCGGTACTAGAGATGTGTGCTGCTAGACTAGTACAAATTGAAAAAGACATACCAATCGAGTGCACGTGTGTTATATTGAAACACACTGATAACGCATTGAACGAAGTAAGTTTCATTGCCGACGATTATGTATAAATTAATTTGAATATTCTAGTGCGACATACTATTTATAATAGAGAATATATCGCGCTCACAGTATGTACTCTGAAAATTTAAAAACTATTAACATGTATTTCAAATCGTAGAGTGGCGTATTCGAGAAGCTACACGAGTATACAACTGCGCAAAAGCAAAAACTCTCTTCCAGAGTGCAGTCCATAATTCTGGATACGCTAAGACTGAAGAATGACGGTTCAATGGATTGCACCACCAGTAAAAAGTCTATTTTATTGGACCGAACTGAAGAAAACAGTATTATAGAGTCTCGCATCGAAAACACAAAACAACCCCTTGTAAGCAAGCAACCTGTATCAACGGTCCAAAAGAGCAAACACCCGGAGGTATTTAATTCAGTGCACATACGTTTTATTAACGAAAAAAAAAACTAAAATATTTACCTTGTGTAACAGATAAATATTAATATTAATAATGTTTCGATATTTTATTAGTTAAATGTTTACAAGACCGTTAATTCGGTTATTAACTCGGTGACCGCAGATAACGTGAATACTACAATAAATGAGTTGTCTACTCTTATTTCGAATTCCGACGTGATGAAAAAGACGATCGACTTCATCTTTGCCAGAGTATATTTTTAAATATTTGTTAAATTATAAGGACATATTTAATCTGCTATTCAAATTACTTGAATCGGCTGTATAATCGTTTATGTTTTTATTTATTGAAGGCAAACATTCGCCCAGAAAGTGTTCCAATGTTGGTATGCATATGTTCTTCGTTGAAAAACTTGGTAGTTAATCCAGTTGAACAACACGCGAAGCCTATATCGTTTAAGAAAGAAGTTCTGATACGTTGTAACCAGGTTTTGCAGTCCGGAATACAGAGCGATTCGAGTGAAAACGCATTTACGCATAAAAAACCTTTCACGTAATTTTACCGTTAGCGTTCAAGTTACCGGTGGAACAAAAACTTATTTCTATATGTGTTAACTTTAGATTTGTCGGCGAATTATTTAATGCAAACGTGTTATCGGCACATACTCTACTAGAGTTTTTGCGAAACATACCGGATAAGCTGACAAACAGAGGGCTTGACAATACTTGTCGCCTACTAATAGCAGCTGGAAAAAAATTGGAACAAGTAATTGAAGCTACAATATTAAGTAGGTAGTCAACAGTATATTCTAACGTGTGCGTTCGTATGATTTCTACAGGTTTACAATCTGAAAAAAACAATAAGAAAATTGACGAATATGGTTTCGAACGACGAGAAAGGGATATATTCTCTACGTAGTACAATGCTTCTTAAAGAATTTGTGAACCTACGCGACAAAAAATGGTTGTTGTAGTAGAAATATTTTATGCTTACCAAATCGAATCGAAGGTGTTCTGTCGATTGTACATCGACAAACACTTCCTTTGGTGGTAGTAGTCTATTCCCGGCTGAGTAAAAGCAAACCTATTATTAGTTATTTCTTAATGTGATGGTTTAATACGGGATCTATAAATATTAGATGACATATAGATCACCATCTGTATGTCTACCAACATTTGTAGATGACTAACATGTCGTTGAGTTGTTTTATGGGTTTCTTTTATCAAAACATATTTTATTTGTCACACCATGGTGTTGCAATAATCCTTGATCTTTTATTATAAAATAAATTAATCTTAATGATATTTAATTATTAAATATGGTAATTTAATCAATGATATGACAAATCATATCGAATCGTTTCCATTATTAATCATAGCACCCCTGCTGATTAGAAATATTTTACCACTTTATACAGAATAGTATGTGTATATAAATATCTAATGAACATATTTTTAATTTTAGTTACACGAGCAATATTTTATATTTTTGTTATGTCTTCGATATAATATTTTTTGTTAAATCTTATCAAATAATTATAATATATTCTGATTCTTAAGATAATTAAATACTATATATATATATATATACAATGTGATCACGCTAAGAGATACCACTAAATATGTCAGTTCAATGACCTTGTCTTGAAATGGAGTTTCGGAGTATAAAAGAGGAGTATCAAAATTCTCAAATTCAGCCAAATATCAAATTTTTTACTTGGTACGCGTATGTACAATACAACTTAAATTTTTTTAAATGGCAACACCATTTTTTTTCTACATTTCGAGTAGTTTTTTTTTAAAAAACAAGTTCTGTACAAAAAAATGTTTTTTCCATTTAAAAAATTGACTAAGTTGTAGTATGTTAAAGTTGACAAAAATTGTTTAAAAAAATTCTCTATTGGAATATGTAGAAAAAAAAATGGTGTTGCTATTTAAGAAAAAGTAATTTCTATTTTGCATATGCGTACTATCCGGGTCAAAAGTTTTAAATTTAACTGAAATTGTGAATTTTGACACTCCATTTCATTCATCGAAAACCTCATTTCAATACATGGTCATCAAACTGAAATATTTAATGCCACCTTTAATCATAAACACACTGTATATATATGTATATATAACAAATTCGTTTTGATATATATTTGATACTAGTAGTACAAAATCTGCTAGTTATTACGAATACATTAACAACTTGTTTATCGTTTACCTAAAACTATTAATTCTTATTCATTGTCTAAAAGTGATTTAATAGTTTTCTTTTGTTCACCGTCACAACAATTTAATCATCATCCCCAAAAATAAATAAGTGTCAAGACCGTTCAAATCATCCATTGGATGTCAACGTATAAGAATTGAATTTATAAGTCGGTGAAATTTGCCTCCGAACAAAGAAGCGAGAAAAATGTAGCTGCGTTGCATGGAATACATCATGTTGTATCTTATCCAATGAAAACTTATTTTGGCGTATATATATTTAAGTAAAACATTGCACTTTATTATTTTTATAAATATGTAGTAATTAATGTGCAAGTAACATTACGAATATTTTTTGGTTTAGTATTCCGAAGAAATACATTTTACTGTGATAACAAATCATTTAAGAAACAACACCCGCGTTCGAGTTCATAAGACTACATAATACATTTAGTGATCGGAATACGCATAACAGATCATGAGAAGTAACCAGATTATGAACGAATAGATCAAATCGGTGATTGCGAATATGCTGAATAAAATGTCAACCATAAACATTGAAGATATCAACAAATTATGATAATGTCACATTACCTCCTCGTGTATAATTTATACATTAAATATAATGTCTGATTATGTTTAGTTGGCTTTGTCTATCTTACGATCGCCTGTATTGCCGAACCTATAATCCCAAGAGGGGTGGTGGTCTCCGATTTTTTTTTTTTTTTTTGGTGGATTAGGGTCGGTGAATTTCCATAAAAATCGTTTATGTATTTACTACTGTTAATGATTCTATGGTGTAACAGGTGATGGGTGACGAAAAATAAATTTGCTGAATTTCATTTATGTTCGGTGCGTAAATTGTAGTGTTAATGTTAAACTTAAAGTTATATGTAAGTTATACGACGATCAATACACTCCTTTGCCTCGATACCATAGTACTTTCAATTATCGTTCGGGTCACCCGGATTGAATAAAATAACCGGTTCTGGGAAACGACGGTATATCGCGAAAGGTTCAAGGACGACCGTCATGATGTATTTGTCATCTTTTTTTTTTCATCTTCATGGCCCTTTTAACTTTTTCTATTGTATTCCGCATTCTGTCATTTGATATTTGTTTTTTATTTACATTATTCTTTTTTGTATCCTTTGTTTGTTAACCTTTACTGAAATATACTTTGAATTATTTTAATTTGTCTATTTTATATTTATATTTGCAGTTCAACTGATCTATATGTACACTCTGTTAGTTATAAATTTATGTTTAACGATTGTATCTGTGTGATTGAGTGCCTGATACGAGAAAAAAAAACCTTTACTTTTTTATTGTATTTTTATTTTTATCGTAACCGCTTAGACGATAGTAACAAATAATTACGACACCTTGTGTGGACGAAATAGGTAATCCAACGTGCTTCTCGGAACCGACCAGGTGATATGACAATAATAATATATATCTAAAAAAATATCTGTCAAAATAATGACTAGAAAAAAAGGGGTTTGCCATAGTTGGTGATAATTTCGACTGATGGAAAAAATCTGATAGAATTTAGTGGCCGGAATGACGTCCGCTCGGTTAAAGTAGCTAAGTAGTTAAGACCGCTTGGTCAGGAAACCAAGAGCGAAAAAAACACATGGTTTTCAACGTGTTGATGTCGTTGGACTCCGTACTTTGCATTTTTGGAATACATTTATGGGATATGAAAAAAAAAAATGTAGCTACATATTTAAAAAATATTAATTAGGTGTAAATCCAGTGGACTCGGTCCTTGACGTGGACTTTGGCCATATTTTAATAATGTATGATAATAATAATAAAATATTTCAAATTATGTTTGACTATGTTTATACCCAAAATTGGTCTACAAAGTACGCACGAAAGAAGCAATAATAACTGCCAAAGGCTAATAATATTTGCATCCTCGAGAAACATGACCATTAGCAGTACAACTTTTTCTCACAAAGATGTCCACAAGTGCACATGGAAATCACCAAATGGACATACGTACAACCAAATAGATCATGTACTCATTGACCATAGGTTCAGGTCTACTATCTTGAATGTATGAAACTACCGTGGAGCGGACTGTGATACTGACCATTTTTTAGTCATAGCAAAATGCAAAATTAAGCTAAAGAAGATATGCACAAATAATAATAATAAAATGATGAAATTCGATATCACCAAACTTATGCGAGAAGAAGAAAACCAAAAATACATTCATGAAATTGAGAAGGAGTTAGAAGCGGATCAGGTAGGCGAAAAAAATATAGAACACATGTGGAAAACGATAAAAGAAGTCATCATAGCTGCCGCAAAGAAAATATTGGAAAAATCTAGGCATAAATCAAAGAGTTGGTACAACGATAAGTGCCGAAAAGAGAAAGGAGGTAAGGCATGAATATATTGAATACAAGACAACACACCTTAAGAAAGCTTTCGAGGCCGAACGCAGAGAATGCAAAAAAAGTCGTTCAGAGAGAAAAAAGAAAATTTATGAACTCCTACGATCCACAGAACAAAACTTCACACAAGAAAATGTGAGACATTTTTTTTGCAGCCATAAAAAAGTACAAACGATTCAACCCAATGCTTAAAGCCATCAAAGATAAAAAATGACAGAATATTAATAGAGCCACAAGCTAAACCCACTGTGCAATACCATGCTGTATTAATGATAAAACAATATTACGTTGTAACATGTAACATTACAAAATAAGTTAAATTTTAGTAAAAATTATATCGCATCAACTGCTAATAACTAATTACTGTTTACCTGATAATATCATTGAATAAATATTGCATGAAAATATTGAAATATTGAATACTTTGAAGAGCTACTTAACGGTGAAATGCCAGAGACGTCAGTTTCGAAATGGAAAGAACAAAGAGCAGAGGCAGAACTCAAGGAGATAACATTCGATGAAACAATAAAGGCAATAAACAATTAAGGAACTGGAAAGCGCCAGGACAAGATGGCATACCAGCCGAATTCATTAAACTAGGAGGTAAAAGACTACATAAAGCCATACATACACTATTCAAACAGATCTGGCACGAAGAAAAATTGCCAGGCGAATGGAACAAACCCATAATTATAGGTCCGTATCACCAGCACGGCCACTTTTGAATAATAGTACCAAACCTTGACAGTATTTTT